>NC_048300.1:76000960-76029277 GCF_013100865.1 Trachemys scripta elegans
ACAACAAAGAGTCTGGTGGCACCTTAAAGACTAACAGATATATTTGGGCATAAGCTTTCGTGAGTAAAAACCTCACTTCTTCGGATGCATAGAGTGAAAGCATCCGAAGAAGTGAGGTTTTTACTCACGAAAGCTTATGCCCAAATAAATCTGTTAGTCTTTAAGGTGCCACCAGACTCTTTGTTGTTTTTATGCATTAGATGTGGCATTCTCTTGTACACTATGTGCAAAGAACTTTGCTTCAATGGGAACAGATCATCTTTAGAATATCATGCTTGATATTCCCTATAATTGAATCCTGGTTAGTATTGAAATGACTTTCCCATGCATAGATTTTTTTTTTAAATGTCATCTGAAATGTATTTGCAAATTTCAAATGATCTTCTGACTATCTGAACAAATCTGTTTTCTCAAGAGAAGTGAATTGCAAAGTCTTGGATTTCACAGTTGTGATGCTTATCTTAATGGAAGAGTCAGAATCTGACTGGTAACACAATGATTATGATGACATTGACACTTCTATATTGGTGCTGTTAACACTTCCTTTTCATGTCCTCCAGGGTAACAGCTGGCTCTTGGAAGTCCTTTTGTTGTGGTGTTTGCCTCAGGATGTGCCTACAATGCAAAAAATAAAGAATGCATGGGATTTTCCAGCCTCTTACATTTGAAAAGAAAATCCTGGCTATCTGTAGCAGACACATTCAATGTGTGCTGGTTTGTGTTAAAAGCTGCGTTAGGTATAGGTGTTATTTAATGTGGAAGTGTGGGAAGGGAGACAGAGGGCTAAGGCAGCTCATATGATATTCCTTGAGGAAATTACATTTTAAAATATTAAACTGGTTTAGATTGGCCCACTAGGTTTGAAACTAGGCAACAGCACTTTTGGTCTACTGGCTCTTTGAACTAATGGTCCATCAACTGAAACCAACAGAGACAAGTTTAAAGATTCTAATGGAGTTCACTGGGATTTCAGCTCAGGATTCTATTCTATTCTACACAGGTTTTTATACTACCTCATCACTGTAGCATCTCAGCATCTTCCAGTAGTGCATTAAGCAACATGACAACACATCTGTTTGTTTTTTCAGCCTCTCCCCAGAGGGTGAAGCATGTGCAGTGAAATGTCTTGTTTTGGTAGGGTTTGTTATTTTATGTTAATATAAATATTCCTGTTGCTGTGTGTTTGTTAGAGAAGGCATGGTCAAAGAAATGCACCTGGCATTTCTAGGAGAAACTGGTAAGGATTGTGAATGGCCCTTAGTTCTTAGGGGAGTTCATTCCACAGTTCTGAACCACCCCAGAGAAAGTTCTGTCTCCCGCACAAACAAGCTTTACTCTTATTGATGAGAGTTCCATTGGGCCAGAGAAGCATAGTTGTCAATCACAGTCTTCATCCCAGAGTATTAGATGATCTTTTAGATACCCTGGGCACAGGTTATGGAGAGTAGAGCACAAGCGTGACATGTCCGTGGTAACCCTGTGTTGCTGTAGCAATCATAACTAGCTGGAGCTTCCTAAGTGCCAATGGCTTCATGGCCAGGTATATTGCATTTGGTGTAATCATAGATTCATAGATTTCAAGGTCAGAAGGGAACATCACAATCATCTAGTCTGACCCCAGGCATAGCACAGGCCACAGGACTTCCCCCAAATAATTCCTAGACCATGTCTTTTAGAAAAACACCCAGTCTTGATTTTAAAATAGTCAGTGATGGAGACTCACTACAACCCTTGATAAATTGTTCCAATGGTTAATTACTCTCACCATGAAAAACTGATGCCTTATTTCCAGCGAAGAGGAGATGAAGGCATAAGTAACTGATGGCAGGTCTTTGTCCATGAGGATGGGATGGCGTTTCCTAGCCAGGCAGAGATGGTAGAAAGTGTCACTCATGGGATATGGAATGAATATTCCTAGCAAGTACCATGAAAGAAGGGGCTGTCCCAACATTGCTCAACCAAAGGCTTCATTGGTAAGCTGCCAGGAATACCTAAGTTATCTAAAATGGAGCAGCAGGCATTTTTAATATGGAGATGTGACCCAAGGAGACTATAGATCCAAGCATGCAATTATCAAACCTTGGCTGAGCAAAGCATTGCCTCTTCTCTCTCCCCTCCCATATTTTCCCTATTGACTCTTCTACCTCACGTGGCACTGTCTCTTCTTCCCAGACTTGCTGCAGTCTGCTGTGCCTTATGCACAACGGAGGTCAAAATGAAACATGTTGAATGTTAGTACGTTTCATTTTGCAGTAGAGTCAAAGCACAATGGCACAGGGAAACTGCCTTGTACTGTTCTCCTGTATTGTGAATCCCCAGGGATTCCACTGCAAAGACAGAAGAATATGATGTGGGTGGGTGGGGGAGAGGAGACTGAGCTGTGGAAGATAACAGGACACATATTGGGAAGCAGAAGAAATCTCCTTACTGATGGGCATCAGAGGTGGCGAATATATGGAGGAAAATCATTTGTTAATAGATATAGGGCACTAATTAACACACAGTTGTTTTAACACCATCAAGAAGCTGATCAATACGAATCAACAATCTCAGTAGTTCTGAGCTCTATAAATGGACTCCCCGTCATAAAAATAATGTGTGTTATTCAGTCCTCTTGTGAAGTTGCCTGCATTTTGCAGAATAAAGAATGCACACTTCAGCCTAAATACTTTTCAACAGGAGACAAAACCAATCTCCTTCTATAATGATGAGTTGATTCTGTGCAGTGTTGGGTGTAAAAAAGGAATAGATCCTCAGTCACTGGAATGAATCCTCTGCCTGGCTTTTTCCTCCCAACTTTGTCCATCATCTTCTTCCCAGGGGTGCCTGTCCCATCATTCAAGGATTTTCAACATGCAAAAGAACCCCAGCATACTACTAGAGACAGGTATGCCCTTAGCAGTTACTAACTGGTACCACAGGTAACTTTTCTTGATTCATTAATGAACTTTATATACTACTACCTGATTATTAGGAATGTGGCCTACTTTTTAAATTTGTCACAAGGAAGGCCTGACCCTCATTTGCGTTTTATACCACTCTGACAGCCACATGAGAATTCTCCCTGAGCTAGGGTTGCCAACCCTCCAGGATTGGCCTGGAGTCTCCCAGAATTGGCTTTGATCCCCCAGTGACTATGGAAAGCAATCCAGGAAATTTAATAGGATATTTTAAGAAAATGACATTACATCATGTTTTAAAAAAAAAAAAAAAATCTCCCGGAATAGCTTCAGTCAGAATTGGCAACCCTACCCTGAGCAAGGAGTCTTCCCAGTTGGTACATGGGCTCTGTACCTGCCCTGCTGCTAGCCCCTGGAGTCGGGTTTGTGCCAGGATGCTGCGGGGGTGTAGCAGGAATGCACTGCGCTACGGCTATTCTGTGCAAGACCCAGAAGGGGGCTTGGAAGCAAAGTGTAAGTGAGAACAGACCTAAGGCTGCTCTAACTTATATCAGAGGTCAGGCGGGCCCCTGAGTGAGCCCAGCATAGAGGGATCGCAAAGGTGACTTAAAGCCACCTTTGCCCACCCCTCTCATTCCTGCCCCAAATTCAGGAGTAACTGAGAATTGGGTCCAGTTAGTCATCAAAGCAGGCAATGGAGAATCAAGACTCCTGGGGCCTCTGATTGTGATCCCAGTACACATACATAAATGAGGAGCTACACCAAATCCAAACTCAGACCTTCGGGGCCTGATCGTTCTCTTACATTGGTGTGAATCAGAAGCATATCCATTGCATTCAACAGAGCTACACTGGTGCATAATAAGCATGATAGGAGAGTCAGGGCGGGCCTCTGTCAATAATTTTCCAGTGTCCTCTCTCAAGGCATTCCCCTCAGTCTCAGTCAGCATTCCCAGCTATTTTAGCATTACTTGCTGCATTTTCCACTGGCTTAGTAAATCTAGCTGGTATCCTGAGGTGGTTTGGTTCTTCCCGTGCCCACAAAAGTTCTCAACATCTTTTCTGTGGCATCAGTTGAGCAGCCTTCTGGACCTTTCAATGCTGCCAGCGGCATTACTGACCCCACTCCCCGTGCACTGAGGGAGAATAGACTGTCAAATTATGGTTCCTCCTGCATATGAACACTGGACAAAGAAGATCTTTGCATCCACTCCCCCAATCTAAAGCACAGTGAAGCAAAGTACCCTCACTCAAGCAGTCCTTTTGAACCTCAGTCCACAGGTTTGAGGCTTGTCTTTGTAATATGTTAATTGGGTGGTCTCTCCTACTGGAATTTTCAAGACAAACAAGAAACAGTAATGAATATATACACATACACACCTATCCACTCACAACCAGCCATACATTTATTCAGAAAAAAGATAGAGTAGAAATTAGTTTGCTAAACTATACCATGTACCATAAAAACTGGACAAAATAGAATTCCTTGTGAGTGTGCTACTGAAGAAAACATATTCCTTAATGAAAGCTGCTGAAATGACAATGTTTTCATAGTATTCAATCCTTGATGCCTTATGAGTCTCTTCCCCCTTCCCAAAATGTCCTCTATACTTTGTTTTAGTGCATACTCCTTCTCTAGCCTTTGCAATCTTGGGGCAAAAGAATCACTGTTCAATCAAAATTCAAAAGCACATGATAGAGTTGCTAAAGGGCTTGATTCAACTTTTGAGAATTCATTGAACAGAGATTGTTTAAACCAGAAGAACTGTCAGACACAAGGTACCAGATGTCCAGACATCTGTGTCATTCCATCCTTTGCTTCAGAAGGTTTTCAGGCTGAAGACTGTCCCCAGTTGTTTTCTCAACCTTTTCTTTCTTCTGTCCAGCACTTGAACTGCATGTGTGGGAGTACAGTAAGTTAAACCTGGGCTTACTATCATTGGGGGGCATGGGTGCCATTTTGAGGGCATGGGTAACACACAATCTCTTTTCTTTCCCAATTCAAGCATTGCTTCTGAAGCATATTTGTTAACTGCTCGGATATTCATCACTGAAAATTACCAGCAAATTCCCAAAGTATCACCCACCTTACATATACTAAGTAGAGTGATCCATCGCCCCATCCTAAGAGAGCTTTATTGATTCATTCATTTCAGTGGCCACCTCCAGAAATTGCCTTCCTCACTTTTAAAACTCTGGGGGCCAGAGTCTGGTATTCTTACTCAGACTTACTCTAGTAGTAGTAACTTACTCCACATGGTGCAAAGTACTATTCAGCATGAATCAGGTCATCACAACTGGGCCCTATATAAACGTGTTCCAGGCTAACTCTTGTACCTTTTTTTATTCTCTCCCCTCCCTGGTACTTCCATTCATCTAGCACTCCTTTTGGACTCTTCCTATAACCTTGACATTTTTTGAGAGAGAGCCTTCTCCACAGCAGCCCCACCATTCCGGTGTAGATGTACCCAGTGTGTCCCTGAATATCGGCCAATATTTTCTACATTTCTCCCACTAAAAGCCACTAGGAAATAGTGCACTGAAGCATGCTTTTTGTTATGTTAGGATTCATCTTTTCCAGCCGCTTAGAGACTATGCTGTGTAATTAGTAGCACCTGTGCATTCACTCTTCCTATATTACACTGGACTTTGAGAAGAGGAAATAGACTGGCATGGGACAGGAAACCTGGGTTCAATTCTTGGCCAAGCCACAGACTTCCTGGGTGACTAGGCAAGTCACTTAATTGCCTTGGCCTCAATCCTCCATCTGTAAAACAGAGATCATGTAATCCTTCCCGCCCCCACCTCTCAGGGAGATTGTAAGAACATATCTATGAATGCATTCAGATATTAGGTGCTTAGGGCCATAGAAATAAAGAGCTGAATATTTATATTCATAATCAATAATACAGCTTCTTAGGTACTTTTTAAAGTTCCTGTCTCCAGAGAGTGTCTCCTATTTTGGGTCTTTATACTTTTTTTTATTTTTTTTTCCTGATTTCAAAGCTAAGGAACTGAGAAATATCCTTACATAGGCAGGTTTCCTCCACTGCAAGCTCATTTTAACCTAACTACAGTGTCTGGACAGCTCATGTGTAAAGTCTGTTGGTCACAATATCTCTTGGGGTTTGACTTAAGGCAAAATGTGCATGCAGCCTTTTAAGAGGAGACTGTGCTGTTTAAATTAAAAGTGGCATTTTGGTGTCATTTGAGATTTTAAAAAGTTATCCCTATTCTGGGCTTGATCCTGCTCCCATAAATTGCTGGGAGCTTTGCTATTGTTTTCATCGGAAGCTGGATTGGGCCAAATAAGCCTACAAGCTCAATTCAAAAGCAGCAATGCCAGATATGAAATTGCTGTTATATTGCAAGGGGTGGGGAGGAGGAGTGTATTTTGTAGCTCTCTGTTTGAATAGAGTAGAATCTCAATAATCCACATATCCAGGGTCATATTGTGACAATTAAGTACTATTCTGCATTAGTGGTTCATTAAAGCCCCACTTCCCCAGCGGGAGCACCAGAAAGAAGAATGCCTCCAAGAGCTCCCCAGCACATAGAGGAAAGAGCTCACTGTATCACCCCTTAAAAGGGTGTAATGTGCTATCTCCACTTTCTCTCCATCTCTACTGGTCAATGTAGGGTGAGATGGAGCCACGTCACCAGAGGTGAAAGTAAGCCGGTCTGGTCTGGTGTACTGGCAAGAGCCAGTATGCCATGCCGGACTGGACCGGCTTCCGCGGCGGTGATTTAAAGGGCCCAGGGCTCCAGTCGCTGCGGGGAGCCCCAGGCCCTTTAAAGCAGTGGTCTCCAAGGTGGGGTGTGCAAGAGGATCTTTGGGGGTGCGCGGCAGGAGGAGCACTTTTTTTTTTTTTTTGCTTCGGCGCAGCAGGGGGTGCGTCCTCAAAAATTTTTTACTGATGGGGTGCTTGGTCAAAAAAGTTTGGAGACCACTGCTTTAAAGCACCGCTGGAGCTCTGGCAGCCGGGCTCGGGCGGGGATTTAAAGGGCCTGGTGCTTCTGCCGCTGCGGGGAGCCCTGGGCCCTTTAAATCCCTGCCGGAGCTCCGGCAGCCGGGCTCCTGTGGTGATTTAAAGGGCCCAGAGTTCCGCGGCAGCCGGAGCCCCAGGCCCTTTAATTCGTCCCTGAGCCCTGGGGCTCCCAGCCGCCTCTGCAGCTGGTCGTTCTGGGATGATTTAAAGGCCCCGCCTCTTCTGGTTGAGACCACGCCTCTTCCAGTGAGGCCACACCCCTGCTCAGGACTCGGGTGTACCGGTAAGTCCTTTAAGTTACTTTTACCCCTGTACATCACCACCACCATACTGTCCCTTTTGGAATGGCTTTTGCCCTCGAGAGCACTAGCAAGGGTGTCTGGTTCCTGCATGGGTTGTCCAAGTAGGAAAAGCTCCTTGTAACTTTTCCTCCTTGTGCACCTAGGACTTGATTCTGCAAAGTGCTGAGCACTTGGCTTTGATCCCGCAAAGCATTTAGGCACATGAATGGTCACACTGACTTCAATAAGACTAATCGTGTGCTTGCTCTTAAGCAGGTATTTGGGTGTGTCATAACTATAAAGGGAAGAGTAACAGCCCTCCTGTGTACAATACTATAAAATCCCTCCTGGCCAGAGACACCAAAATTCTTTTACCTGTAAAGGGTTAAGAAGCTTGGGTAACCTGTCTGACACCTGGCCCAAAGGACAATAAGGGGACAAGATACTTTCAAATCTTGGTGAGGGAAAGGCTTTTGTTTGTGCTCTTTGTTTTGAGGGTTGTTCGCTCTTGGGACTAAGAGGTACATTTAATGCTCTCCAAATCTTTCTGAACAAGTCTCTCATGTTTCAAACTTGTAAGTAACAGCCAGGCAAGGCGTGTTAGTTTTGTCTTTGTTTTCTCAACTTGTAAATGTTCCTTTTGCTAGAGGGTTTACCTCTGTTTGCTGTAACTTTGAACCTAAGGCTAGAGGGGGTTCTTCTGGGCTCTTTGAATCTGATTACCCTGTAAAGTTATTTTCCATCCTGATTTTACAGAGATGATTTTTACCTTTCTTTCTTTAATTAAAAGCCTTCTTTTTAAGAACATGATTGATTTTTCCTTGTGTTAAGATCCAAGGGGATTGGATCTGGACTCACCAGGAATTGGTGGGGGAAAGGAAGGGGAATGTTAAATTCTCCTTGTGTTAAGATCCAAGGGTTTGGATTGGTGTTCACCAGGAAATTGGTGAAGAAGTCTCTCAAGGCTACCCAGGGAAGGGAGTTAGTACTTGGGAGTGGTGGCAGCAAAACCAGATCTAAGCTGGTAGTTACGCTTAGAGGTTCTCATGCAGGTCCCCACATCTGTACCCTAAAGTTCAGAGTGGGAAAGGAACCTTGACAGGGTGCTTTGCTGGATCAGGGCTGGAGTGCTCATCACCTTGCAGGATTGAGCCCCCATTGTATAATCTGCACAAAGAAGGTGAACTTTCTTTACTACTCGGCACTGATTTAATAGCAGTCTAGTCTCATATTACTATGTCTTCCTATGCTACAGTACTTTATGAAGTATTAGAAATAATTAAAATGAACCTGCAGCAGTCAACATAAATACCTACAGAAGATGCATTTTACTCTTCTTTTTTTTTAAATTGCCTTTATTCCTTTGCCAATTAGCATAATTCACTCATTCACAATTGGTCTCCCAGTTGTCATATTTCAAGTATAACTCAAAACATCTAGAGCTTGATAATTTGGACAGTGAGAGGCTAAGCCTGGGTCAATTCACAACCAGGGCTGTGTGCAAAGAGGGAGCGGGAGTTCATGTGTGGAGAAAAGGTGAAAGGCCCTGTGCAGAAACAACAGCTAATTTATAGTTTTACAACACACATGGCTGTGTGACATTGTTTTGACAGGTAAGAGAAGGAATATTGCACTGTACTGAGGTAGAAATGTTTGAGTAGCCAGAATCTTATTTTAACATTTGTGTTGGAAATAATGTAAGCCAGAAAAAGAGATTTTTTTTCCCCCCAGCACTATCATTCTGGTTCAAAAAATTTGTGACACGAGGTCTATGGAAATATTAACCTCTCAAAAGGAACAGAAATTAAGAGACTAATCTGAAGTTGACCAACCTATTTATTGAATTTGTGGAAAACTCTCTGGCAGTCAGTCCCACACAACTCTGTACTTTGTTGGCCTATAAGTCAAAGGATGACTTCTTTATTTTCAGCCACACAACAATATGGATAAAAGCTATCATGAACATCTGTTGGCTTGTTTAATGGATGCATTTCTCATTTTCCTTTCTTCTGCATATGAGGTGTAAAGCATGGAAAAGAAAAGAAAATGTACACACACAAATTAGAAAGAAAGAGTTGAGAACAATATTGGTTTAAATACAGTAAAAAGAAAAAAGAATCAAATTAATGTTCTGTTGTTTTTGAAAGATTCTGGAAGCTGTTTACCTTAGCTTCCTCTCCCTTTCTGGGTAATGGATTTCTGCTGTAAGGGTCTGATCCAAAGCCCATTGAAGTCAATGGAAATATTCCCATTGTCTTCAGCGACCTTTGGACCAGGCCATAGTGTGAGTTTATGGGGCAGTGCCAGATCTTCTGTTAACACTTTAGGTGTTTTTTTTTTTTCCAATTACAGGTAAATAACATTTAAAAAATGAAATGGAATGAGAATATAAAAAGAGAGACAGAGCAAAGAAGAGGAGCAAAGGAAACTGAAGATCTGATGGTTGAAGATTTCCAGCAACACAAAAGGTTAAATAAATAAATACAGTGATTGTTTTCTTTTCTATAGGTTTAAAAAGAATCCCCGGCTACAACCATAACTGAAATTAGTGGGCCCTGTTCAAACCCTTAGTGCCAGTGGAACTCAGGCTGTGCCCCCAACCTATGGTGACCATATGCCCCTGAAAACCAGAAATGTCCATTTTCGGGGCCCATCACTGTGAGTTTTCCACAAAACAGCATTTTCTTTCATTTATCCCATTGCTTTGCAGACTTTGGCCACCTGAAGGAGCTACTAGCAGGGCCAATCAGAAGGGGAGCCAGGAGGGCCATTTGGCCTGGGCCTCAAGTTCAAAGGGGGCTTCAAATTTAGACACTTGTTAATTTTTTGGCATTTGATAGTTTTGAAACTTGTTTTTATGCGCATCCCTATCGGACCAGAAAAGCAGTTGTTAAATAAAAAAATATTCAAATTATGTCTCACTCTTTTTTTTGGTGCCTTCTTTTGTTTTCAAGTGTTGTCATTTTTTATTTTTATTATGGGTAGGGACCTCAAAAACTGGAAGTGGCCTGGGCCTCTCTGGACTTCTGAGAGGGCCTGACTACTAGTCAGCTGAGCTTTGAAACTGACACCACCTTGCTAAGCACATAAAACCACCTTCTGAAATATATCCTTCTATGGCTACTGCCTTGATTTTTAACTCATTGAAAATCTGATCATCCCACTGGCAGCAAAAAGCCTATATGGAGTGGGGATGCAGCAGTGCAAAGGGTTCATAACTCTTACTCTGCTAAGGGCATAGTCAACAGTGTGTAGCTGTGGGGAATGATAATTTGGTGTATCTCCGAAACAGCCTCTGTCAGCTGAGTTCCTAAATTTCTAACTTTCTCCATAAGGCCTTAAAGCTGCTCTCCCCTTCTGGGGTGTGTGTGCGCGAGTGAGAGAGCACTCTCCATCACCCATGAGGTGAATCAATCCCAATATCTATCTCCAGTGTACATTTTTGAATATTCACTTATACTAACCTCTTTCCCGTGCTCATTTGCATCTTGTCTTAAACTAAAATTGTAAAAACGTTGGGGGCAAGGCCAGTCTTTTACTATAAAAAGCAACAGAGTCCTGTGGCACCTTTAAGACTAACAGAGGTATTGGAGCATAAGCTTTCGTGGGTGAATCGTGGGTGCGTCTGATGAAGTGGGTATTCACCCTGCTCTGGAGAGTTGACAATCTTATGTCAAGACACAACAGAGGGACGAGACAAACAGAAGTGGTGGGAAGGAGCAGATGATGAGGTAACAGTGAAACTTATTAATGATGCAATGACCCTAAGGTCTTTACTCAAGTTTTACTCTAGCAAAACTCCCATTGCAGTCAAGGTGTCTGAGTCTTGTTTACAAATAACATTGTAAAGAGCCTTAGTATAAGAAAGACTAATGTCCAAGGACTTCAGAGTTTGGCGCAAATCATTTACATCTAACGGTTAAAAAAGCCTAGAGTTTCTGGAATGATATTTATGATCTGGTAATTTCTGAAACACTGAACAAATTCATTGATTTTTATTGGCGGGTCAAAAGTTAGGTAAAGGTAGTGTTGTAATACTAGTCAGGACACTGGGTGAACAGTCTCAGCAGAAAAATAAAACCCATTAAACTGTTAAATGTCTCAGGTGATGGATGAGTCAGAAACCCTTTGGTTCCAGCAACAGTCATATCACTTTAGCATGGCGTGCAAAAGGGAAAACAGGGTCGTGGATTAGACAACTAGATAGAAGAGATAACTTGTTATGAAATGATACCCACAACTGGCAGCCAAGATGCAGCAATTATAAAGTACCAGGAGACATAATACATTGATAAAAGGTGTGTCTAGTCCTTGAAAACATTTAAGAATTCAACTTCCGGGTTACCCTCCTCTCTAATGATTTTCAGCACACAGAAGCAGGTGCCTCATCACTAGAGTTTCAGTGGATACATCAGAGTACATGTTGTCTCTGGCATCACTATGAAAGATAAATATTTGGGCTTTAGTATTCCTATGTTGTGTGAAGTCCAGAGGGAACAAATGTTTCCTGATTGTAAAGCTCAGAAACCAATGCTGCAGAGAGGCAGATAGGTATAGAAAACAGACGGAAATGGGTTTGAGTTAGGATGACTTCTCAGACAATTAGAGAAGAAGTACACAGATTGGGTTGAGGCACAGATTCAAGATCATTCAACAAAGTTACATTTAAATCTGCCAAATTGAACCTTAACAGAATGAAATTTATTCCTTGTGTAGACGAGGCCTTGTGCCCCACTTAATCCCAACTATAAGGATTGAAGAGGGGCTTATTTGGTGCATTGAGCCTTGTATGGGCCACCTACACAGGGGTGAATTTCAACCACAATAAATTTGTTTCAGCAGATATAGGCTGAATATGAGAGAGTGACCTGTATGAGATTTTTGAACATCCACTGGTGGATTAACAGATTAACTCCAAATGCAAGTCACTTGGGGAAATGTATAGCATATCGGTTATTATCCCCTTTAATTCTGTTGTTCGAAGTTGAAAAGTTCTTAACAAATGTGTCTTTAACTACGGTATCCTTAACAATGATCTATTTTGAATTTTCTATAGTTCCCCTCACTGTACTATCTAAATTCTTCCCCGGGGTCAATTGGATTGGCATAGCAAGGGCTCTAGTGGATTTCATGCAGTCTTCTGCTCTTCATGCTTCTGTAGTTGTAGGAGCATCTACTTGATTTGAATATATATAAACATTTAAAAAAATTATTTCAAAATCTATTCACCCAGTTATGTCTCCTGAAAATGCTTTAAAAATATATTAAAAAGTTCTAATGTACATGTGTGAAATTGCCAACTTTGAACTTTCATATCTTTAAAATTTCTGAACAATTTTCTTCCAACTAGGTTTGATTTTTTTTTCAAGAGATAATGAGGTCTACAAAATAAATTAGTTTTAAGTTTTTAATTTCAGCCATTTTTTTTTGAGGTAGCTAAGTGCAAACGTTGTGATTGGAACATAAGGCAAAAGTATTTTTTCACACTTGAATAATTCAGTTTATCTTGCTACATCTTTCAAACACCCAAAAATGATTTTAGGCTAAGACTAAATCTGGACAATGTCAGTTCAAAAGGAATTCGTGAAAATTATTAGCAACTGAAAAAATAAAGAGGAGGGATTAGGTTGGAAGTTGGAACTCAAGTATAATGATGATGACAGGAACTAACCACATTACACCCTTTGCATAACATCTCTAAGATGCAGCCTTTCCTATCCATCTACACAGCTAAACTCTCATCCAGGCTTTCATCTTCTCATGTCTTGATTACTGCAACATCCTTCTCTCTGGCCTTGATAAATGCCCGACTCATGTCCATTAATATTGCTGCTGCAAAGATCATTTTCTTAGCCCATCACTTTGGCCGTGTCACCTCCTCTCTTTGCATCCTTTCACTGCCTTCCCTTTCGCTATCAGATCAAATGCAAGCTATCTGTTTTTACCTTCAAAGCCCTTCACAACCTTGAAGGCCCTACCAATCATCTCTCATTCACTTATAAATTTGTTAGTCTCTAAGGTGCCACAAGTACTCCTGTTCTTTTTACTAAAGTGTTGACTCCCACCTCTGATCAGCCCATGTCAGCCTCCATCGCTCACTTGTTAAATTTTCAAACATGCCCCTTCATGCTTTCTCCCATGCTGCCCCACATACTTGGGAGGAGTTCCCTGTAAACATTATCCTCCCTCCAATGCCTCCTTAAAATTCTCATTTGCTATGATGCCTACAAAAAACTTGAGAATGGTTAGGCTGCTGATGTGCTGAAACACTACCTGTCATGTGACCATTATTGCTTCATTGTTCCCTTGTGCTTCCCTGTCTGTCTGTATCCACCTGTTGTCTCTTGCCATATACTTAGATTATAAACTCTTTGTGGGCAGAGAACATCTTTTTGTTCCTTGTGCAGTGCCTAGCACAGGGGGGTTCTGGTCCTTTACTGGAGTGCCTATGGGCTATGGTAATAGTAATAATAATAACTACACATTTGACTCTTCTATAGCATCTTTCAATCTACAATTTCAAGGCATTAAAAAAACACTGGGCTCGATTCACTCCACAGATTCATTGGGGTACCACTTGCACTCCCCTCCTTACATGGGTACAACTGCACCCAAAAGGGATTCCCCCAAAGGAAGGGGATAGGATAGTACAACTGCAGCTGCCTCATGGAATTCTATGCTAGGAGAGGTGGGGATTGGGGTGGAAGCAACTGTATGTTCTGTCTGGAATTCAGTAAGAGCCCTGCCAGCAGCGGTTGTCAGGGAGATGTGCTGAGTCAGTCCATCTCCTGGATGCCCTGGGCTTATCCTCTCCATGGCTGACCTCATCCATTTTCTGGACAATGCCAGCTCCCTCCAGGTCCCCCAACAGACCAGGGTGTTGTAGTTGGTGCAGCACTTGCACTGCTATGATTTCCTCTCAGGCAGAAATGTCTGCCACTGCCCATAGCCAAGTTTTGCCAGCCTAACTGATGCAAAGAATTGGGCCTGTCAATTAAGCCTCTCTCTCTCTGTCTCTCTCTCTCTCTCTCTCTGCGTGAGGTAGGTAAGGGATTAGAGGTATCATTTCAATAACTATTGAAATGCAGCCACAGTGTTGCACACTAATACTGCACAATGGATCATAGTAGGAACAGCAGAATCCAGTTGATGCAATTGAGGATTTTGGGCAAGTTTGGGTGTAATTTTCCTGTGTTCGAATTTGGCCAGGAAATGGACATCTACACCCCTATTCACATGAAAAATGACGTGTCATCTAACATGACTGTAAATTTTAAATACATGAGGGCCTGATTCTCCATGGACTTGCACCTTATATAGTTATCCAGAGTGGTGCAAAGTGAATGCAAAATGGGTTTTCAACACTAGCAGCAGAGTTAAATGTGTGGAGAATTCTGATTTGGTAGCACTGTATATCCATGTTACAGTTAGATCAGCTGTGCTCTTCAAGCATTCACCCTGGTGAGAACAGAAGGTGTTTCATGCTGCTTCTGCTGCCTCCTTTAAGGTTTATGCCAGGAGAAGATAGCTTTAGTGTGCAGTGGGGGCCCCATAGGAAACCTGCTGGTATAGGCTGCAGTGGAGAAGTGCTGAATCACGGCATATCCCTGCTGATCCAGTCACATCCCCTTCCTTGCCATCACAGCCCATGTTTCATACTCTGCTGGCAGCCACAGGTCCCTCAAGCAGAGGGGAGGTTGCAGCTGCCTTGCAGGTCCATAATTTCTCCCCTGAAGATCTTTCCACTGCCAGGGGCTTTGGGCCCTGGTTTTAATCAGCATAAACTGGGGTGAATCCAACATATTGTCTGAATTGCTCATCAGTGAAGAAACCCAATTTTTATTGTGTTGCACTTTGTCACAAGGAACATAACTGGTGGTTGGGTGTGGAATTAAACAAGATTGCTTTCTTCCCCACATGAATTGAAGCTGGAACAGCTGCGATTCTCATTTCAGAGTTTCACAGAACGACTGGAGAATGTCAGCTTGGTTAGAGTAAAGATGATAATTGTATGTTGTCTAGTCTTATCTGGATATGTCCCCTCTAGTGGTTTCCTGCTGGTAAACCACAGAAAAGGGAGGCAATAGTAAGTAAACTAGGGGAAATGAGATGAAACATTGTATGTCCCTTCAGTTAATATGAGGTTCATTTGAAGGATATCACTAATGAAAACAAATACTGTTTTCCTACAGCTGGGCTTTCCAAGTCTGTTTCAGGCGATGTAGAGCAAAGTTTGTTATACTTAGTAAGTTGTGGTTTAGGAAAGCCACTGGGATGTAATATTAGCATTGTGGTAAATTGTTTTTGTATTTTAATAGCAATGTGTAAAATAGACATTTTATGGATTATGGGAAATTGGTTTCCCCCACATGGCTCAAAAAAAGGTCTTCATATTGTTGAAATGCATGGGGTTTGAGTGAGTAAAATCCACTCCTCAGTCCCAATGTGAGGTAAGTTACCACTCTTAAGGGCTGGAATAGTGGATGCAAACTGTTTTGTGGGATCTTAGGGTCACTGGTTCTATAGAATAATGGATTCTTTGGCTCCTTTTCCTGATCTACCCTCATGTTGACTTTGCATCATGCTATGGTGGAGCCCTATGGTGCAAAGGAGGTGTGGAAGCCATTTTGCAAACTCACTCTGCCCACAGCTTTCCCCTACACAACCCCTTGGAAGGGTCTAGGCCTTGTGTGAGACCTCTGCACCTGTGTGAATTTCATCCTGGGTGAGTATTTAAGAAAATACTGAACAATATCAGAGAAAATATTTGTGAATGATATGACTCTCTGTATAAACTGTCTGATCTTGCAGTCAGTACTTATTTATTTACCCCTGCTTCACCTGGATTCTAGGGAGGATCCCAGGATCAAGGAAACAAACAAATCCTTTCTTCATTTGCCCTGTTCACACACTCACGTCAGCCAAACATGCCTCACTGCACGGCCTCCAGCCACTCCTCCTTTTGCCTGACATACCAACAGATCTATTTCTAGATACATGAACTGAGAAGTCCATTTACCAAGTAAGTCAATGGAAACAACCGACCTGTATGAGATTTTTGAACAGCTACCTATGTGTTAGCAGTTTCTGAACTTCTGCTCCAAATGTGGGTAGTTTGGGTTAGACAGCATTGCAACTGATTTGAATTTAAATAAGGAATGGAGATTTGAAGAAAAGATACAGTGGCGATAAAGTGATTTGCTGTAGGTTTTAAATCTCAAATATATAGTAGAAGGGGTGTCCTACACCAGAAAATTCTAGAAAAATTGATACAATCTGGAAGTATTTGAATGCCAAAGGAAATTCAACATTCTCCCATCTTTCCATCCCTTTTTCATTACATTTTCAATTTCTGTTTTAGTTTTGCTAGGACAAGGGATTCATCCCCTTCCTATTCTTCCTGCATTCCAGATACCTGAACCAACCTTGCTTAATGCAAAAGCTCCTGTTTACCTCTCTGTACCTGTATTCCGTCTCCTTTTCTTTGTTTCTCTCCTGTCATGTCCCTGAGAGTGCACAGATGGTAGTCTTGCAAGCAAATGGAGTGACACTGGAAGAGAATTACACTGCCTAAAAATAAATAAATAATGATCAGAGCATGACTTCAGACTGTTCTGGCATCACACATGTCTGTCTGACAACAGCAGCTTATTGGGTCTTGTCAAGTTATAGGTAATATATAATTTTAGGAATTCAGTTTAAGCATATTGTGTGTTGTATGCCTGCTAAAGTAGCACACTCACTTCATTAACTCAAATGACAAATATCTTTTTAACCACATGCGTTACGTTACCAGGGCTGTTCGTTAAAGGTGAAATTCACCCCAGTGCGGAGCACCAACACGAGGTCTATGTACCTCACAAATCCAATTTAAGCCTTATTA
This sequence comes from Trachemys scripta elegans, assembly GCF_013100865.1. Taxonomy (NCBI): domain Eukaryota; kingdom Metazoa; phylum Chordata; order Testudines; family Emydidae; genus Trachemys; species Trachemys scripta. Next base: position 76,018,014 of record NC_048300.1, read on the forward strand.
AGTAAGTGTTAAGTGGTGTATGGGCCTTGCACTGGCTCTCTGCAGAGGGGTGAATTTCACCCTAAGTGCAGGAAGAAGTTAATGGGATCGCTGTAGAGGCATACAAAATATCCTTACAGGGATTTATTAGCATGTCTGTGGATAATACAAAGGTGCCCCGAAATGTACAGTACATCTAGACCTTTCAGTCAGTTTTTCTTGGCATTTTTTTCCTTTGTCAAGGTAGGTGAAAGAGTACATATGGTGGAGAAACTCGATCTGCATCAAGAGCACTTTATTATATAAATCTTAAACAATCAACAAGCAGATGCCAAGTGTTTTCAGCGTGCAAGATGCAATAGTGCTATTTGTTACGCTATGTCAGTGTATCAAGTGGGCTATAGTCCACGAAAGCTTATGCTCTAATAAATTTGTTAGTCTCTAAGGTGCCACAAGTACTCCTGTTCTTTTTGCGGATACAGACTAACCGGCTGCTACTCTGAAAACAGATCAAAAATATTTCACATGTAAAACAAGTTTGTAAAAGAACAGTTTAGCCATATTGAGATGTGATAGGCAGCAGAAATGTGACAATAGTAACTTGTTACTCATTTGACTGAATGCAAGTAAGACTGAATTAGAGATATCTTAGTCCTGTAGAGAGCCTGCTAGAAGTTAGTATTGTGTCTTTTGAGGCTGTGTAACTGTGTAAATGATAGAGGACACCTAGTGGTGATTAGTAGTAAAAGCACATTCCTGAATAAGGCGTATAATTGTTAGGTACACAAGACTGGTAATTCTTGGTCAAATTCTGCTGTCAGTTACAGGGTTGCCTGGATGTAACTGAGAATAGAATTTGACCAAGAGTTTTTTGCATCACTTAATACAAACATACACTTGTTAACTCAGGGACAATCATGTAGAGAGAAGCTTTCAACCCTCAGCCAGCAGGACCAACAGACATAACCTGGGATTTTGGGGGTGGGGAAGGGAAGAAGAGAAAAGAGAAAAAGGGGAGGAATGATTAAGAAGAGCATTGGGGGTCTGCTTATTGAAGGATTCTAGGAAAGACTGGGGAGTGGGGAGCAACCCTTTTGGTGAGATAACTTCTCATCAGATGCAGAGAAGTAGAGAGACAGCAAGAGTCAGAATGTGAAAAAATTGAATAGCTGTAGCAAGAAGCTTGAACTCTAAGAGGAGAGGCACCTGGTTTCCTGAGAAAGATTTAGAGGAACAAGCAGCGAGAGCACTACAATAAAGAGACCGGGCAATAAGAAGAAATAATAAGAATAAAAAATAATAGCAAAAGCCAGGCTTTATAATATATGCTTTATCGTACACTTAAACCTAACTGTATTCTCTGGGTTAAGACTCTTTCTCTTGAGGTAAGTTTTTCTGAACTAGCCCAAGTTTTAGAGGAATTAACTTTCCACCAAGAATATTTATCAAATGCTCATTATGGAGAAATACCTTGTTTTACTGGCTGTATTTCTCTCTGAAGTTTCATGGCACCAAAACGGTGCCTGTCCCCTTGCCTTAATGCACAAATCAGCTATCGTCTAAGAATCATTTTGGTTAAAAATAACATTTAAAATTAATCCAAATATTAAATAATAGATATGTTTATCTGCACCTTGGAGTAAATCATGATATATAATGGTTTCTTCTGTAGGTAAATATGGAGTCTCTGAATTCGATAGAGGGTAGTGTATGTTTCTGATTTAAAATGTATATAAAAGGAACAGTTAAAAATCTGATCTAGCATTTGATCTAGCATGTGTGTTTTGGATCCTGGGCATCCATATGGCATTTCCTCTCCACTGTGTCTTTCTGCTCTGTTTCTATAGAAAGAATAGGCAGTAAAGTGAAATTTACAAGACAGCACAATCCTTGTAAATGTCAATATGCCTCCTATTCACAAGAGCTGAGCAAACTGGTACAACCAGAAAGTTACATAACAATAGGAAAAAAGCAGTACCATAGGTTTATTTCTATAGGCTTACATAGGAGTGGGCTTTCATTTTAAAGTATGTTGCAGTCCTCTTCATAATTTGGAGAAGTGGACAAGGAAACACTATTTCAACTGTCAGGATGAGGGCATGAAAATTAACATTTATTCTGCAACCTCACCTTGGTGAGGTGGGCCCCTATCAGAACTGGCCTTAATACAAATGGAGGCAGACTGATGACTTTTTCAAAGCCAAAACCAGATGTTGTTTGCATCACTTATTACAACACCCTGAAGTTTGTGGAGGCAGGGGAAATTTGGATAAATAGTTGTGGCTTATTTGTTAAGTAAAGACAATATGTTCATTGCTGTCATAGACAGGATGAAGACATTCTCTGCCCCAGTTTACTATTTAAAAGAGTGGCACACAGAAGGCACAATATAGAGGGTAATTCAGAAGAAATAATTTAGTGTGTATTTATTATAAGTATATTTACTGATTTCAAAACAATCCTATCAAACTATATATAAGAATAACAGTAACTGTGGAAAAATAACAAAGCTGGACAATGCAAAAAGAGAGCCTTGAAGTGCTACACCATCCTAGCTCAGTGGGATCTCGTGTACTTCTCACTTGCATGTGTGTTATGAATGTTTATTAATAATGATTGTATACTTTAAAATGGCTACTAATTCAGTTCCTGTGGGGATCCAAGAAGAAAAGAGATTTTAGGAAGGATTTGAACGAGGGGCGGGTGGGGGTCTAGCGCAGAGTTTGGAAGGTTGCGCTGTGCTTAAGGCACAGAAATAGGAGTGGGAGGACATGGAGTGGGCACTGAGGCGAAACGGACAAACCCAGCAATGAATGAGATCAGAGATATGTGGGTCTGGGCGGAGTTGTCCAGGGTCTTGAAAACGAAGACAATGATTACTGACTGTTGACGTGAATGTGTACAGCCTTGCTGCAAAAGGCGCAGCCTGGCTTCAAGCTTAGTTAGTGCGAGAGCAGGGCCCGATCCCTCATTGTCTGATGCGGATAAGGAGTTTTCCGAAGTTTTCTTTGGGAGCAGGAGGTGCAGCCCGCGCCCATCACACAGCGGTCCGGGCCCTATGCATCCCCCCTCCTCCCGCCGTGCAGCACCACCTGCTCTTGCAGCCGCTGCTCCCCGCGTAGCGCGAGCCCCACACGTTCCCCCCAGGACGTTCCAGAACGCTGAGCCCAGGCGCCGGAGGGTAAACAGCAAACTATCACCCACCCACCCGCAGGGAGCGGGGCCTCCAGACGGCATAGGCGTGGCGTTGCTCCTTGAGAGACAGGGCTAGCCCCCAATCGAGAGTTAAGATTCTTCCAAGGGGTGGGCTTGAGCCGGTGGAGCCAATGGGAGTGTAGGGAGGCGTGGCCAGGGGCGGGGTGCGTACGGGAGGGCGGGACTCAGTCTCGCTCCCCCTCCCTTCCCCGTCCGGCGGCAGCTGAGAGACAGACTCGAGACTCAGCGCCTGCAACTACGCCGGGCAGCGGGCGCGAGAGAGCGAGTCGCTCCGCAGCCCCGGCCGCCCCTGCCCAGCCCGGAGTGTCCCGGGGAGCCGGGCGGGGGACACGGCTCGGGGGCGGGGATCCCGCAGCAGCGCTCGGCTGGCGGCGCGTACCAGGTAAGGAGCCGTGTCCGGGGGTGCGGCGGGTCTCCTGGGGGGCGGGCGAGCGAAGCGGGCTTGGAAGGGTTGGGGGGTCACTTTGCGGGGTGGAGTGAAGGGGGAGCCCCGGGTTCGGTGGGTGTTTGGGGGGAGGGGAGCGAGTCCAGGCGGGGGGGGGGGGGGTCTGCAAGGGACACCCCAGTTTGGGGAGGGTGGGGATGTGAGTCGCCGTCTCGCCAGCCCCAGGGCAGCCGTGGTGCCTGCCGCGGGGCGGTCCGTGGACAGACTTCCCGGGGGAATTTCGCCCAGTCCCCCACTCCCGCGGCGCAATGGGGCACCCCCTTCTCGGCGCTACACCTGGCGTGCCGCTGCTGCACCAGGCTTTTAAAAAGAACTCCAATCTGCTGCGTAAATCATTTCCATGGGGGGTCAGTCGCCTCGAGGCGCTGATTTTTTTTTTTTTAAACAGGTCTGTCAAGCTGTGTTGGTCTTGAAAAGCAGCTTTAAAAAAGTTTATTGTTATAAGGCATCTGTGGGTTATTTTTAGGGAGCGATCATGGAAGAGAGACCAGTGTAGATTTAGGATTAGCAGAGGGATACACACACTTTCACAGATTGAACTGGTCCGATTTCACAGACCATTTGATGTTTGTTTATTTTATATCGAGGACCCTATATTCTTTTTCAAAAACATCTTTTACTTTCTTTCTTATTTCTATTCTACAGTACTCTCTGATATGTACCCCGTGATCCATTTCACAAACTTTTTTTAATGTTAAAGTATCTGTCTGGTTCATTCCCCGAAACACAGGAGAGAGCTACTTTGTGTTTACTTATTTTAATGTTGCAGTTACTGTATGATAACATAGCCTTTTGCTTCGGAGATATTAGTCAATATTAGTATGTAGCTAGCTTTAGTCTAATCTTGACAAAAGACGGCTCTAAAGTTGACTATTATCAGATGTGTGTATTAACATACTAAGTGGATCAGTAAGCTATTAATATTTGTTGTAGGATAACTTTAGAACGTTGGTACTTAGAATGTTATAACTCAGCCCTTCTTCTTGTGGCTAAATCTTTATTTTTGTTGCTAATGATGCTGAAGACACTTGCAAAGTTGATAAGAATTGCTCATGTGAATTCTTTTCTCGAGTCTTTTGTGTGCAATTTTCATTTCTAAATGCTAACACTAGGTGGCTTTCTTATATCAGAAAACAGGGAACGGTTCTGTGTGCTGCCTAATTTATGTATCTCTGGTTTTTCTACAAATTCTAAGATGCCTTCACAATCAGTTATGCACTGATTAGACCTAAACAGAATTTAAAGTTTACTCATTTACAATTTATTGTTTTGATCGAAATCTGACTGTTGACAGAAGTCATTCTACATGCACATTATTACCAACATTTAAAGTAAATCTTTTAGTTCTAAGACAAAATCAGATGTTCAGAAAAATAGGGTATTTTTATAGCAGATAGCTATTTAGATTGATTTGGAAGTTTGAGAAGTCCAAGTATGGGGTTCATTATAATGAAGCAGGTGGTTTTTTATTTACAAACAACCCATTCTAAGTTATCATTTCCTTTGATAGTTTGATAGTCTTTCTTTATTTACTTATTTTAGGACTGTGTTGTACTAACATTCGTGGGGAAAACAGCTAACCTAAATTCTGCAGATGCTTTTAGAGATGCCATGGTACACTTCAACCCTAAGTTTAGTAGCACAGTGCATAAGAGCTTGCTGGGTTTAGGAATAATCATGCCCCAATCCTGTATTTTATGTCCAGAACTCCTATAGTGTTCAGTGGAATGCAGCATTGGGCCACATATTGCTTATTATAATAGTATCTCTGGAAGATTTGAATTTTAAAACCACTTTGAATTTTTTTTTATTTATGCAAAAAATGTTTAAATCATTAAGGGTTGTAATGCATTTTGGACATTTAACATTACTGAGACTCCACAACAGTTGATTTATAATTTATGTAATGTTCATGTAAAGCATGATCACAGAGAGGTCTCTGAATCCATTGTCTTGGTTTTTGCACATCCAGTAAGTTGATTTGGCAGGTCATAAGCATCAAGGAATACCTGTGTGTCAGGGTACAGGACCACTTAACTAATGACATCTTTGATCAGTAAAAACAAGTTTATATTAAAACTCTGACATGAAATCTAGACTAAACCAAAAGCTGAAGCCTACATTACTGGCATTAACATCTGCTCAAGCAAGGACATTCTTAAAGGCTTCTGTCCAAGGAGAACCTGAATTTCAGTGTTGATTGACACAAATATGACACTCATTTTTTTGGGTAGCCATTAATTACTATCAGTGTGCAGTATGATTCACAATTGTGAATGAGAGCTAGAAGAGGAATTAAGCAAAGATGTGGTCAAAACAGGCAAAATCTTTTGCTGTTTGATGTTTACAAGTGAACTGAGGCAGGAAACTGAGCCAGTTTTCATTTTCAGCTTTACATTGGACACATCAGTCACTCATTGCACCCAGGATTTTTAAGTGCAGATCAGCAGTTTGACCTGCAGGCAGTAAGTAAATAATTTTCATTTGCTCAGACTGGGATTTTGATTGTCTTGTGTTGTTGGAGAATAGGATGTTTTGTAGCTTCCTGCCTCTTACAGATGAGTGAATGGAGTGTTGTAACAATGAGTGAGAGCTGCCATGTAATCAATGTAAAAATACAAGATGCACACTATCGATATAGTGGGTGGGGCTTCTGCTTATCTAGTTTCTCACATTAGTCATTCAAGCTTCCGAACAGTAGCAATATTGTCAGCTAGAAATGAAGCCTTGTTTTGAAGACTACTGCCCTGTATCAGTGTGGTTTGCTTTGCAGTTTAAAATGCTATACTTTTTATGTTATTTTTTATGACCAGACATGAAAGGTGATTGGACAAATTGGATTGTGAATCAGTGAACTAAAAGGTAGACGATTGCTATTTTTATTGTTTAGGTTGCAGTATTGTACTTCTAGTATGTCATATAGTTTAATTTGTATTTCACTTCTGAAAACCATTCATTTTTTGCAATCTTAAAAAATGTAAAAGCTAAATAAATTTTAAAAATGGCCATTTTTTAGGGGAATCTCTTCTTGTAATCTGAGCAGGCTGGGCAGTTGTGTTTAGTGATGCTTGTTCTTTCTCCAGTCCATTTATTTCACCTGTGTTTGGTGGAAGACATCAGGGAAAGGCTCTTTGCTAACTCAGTCTGTTTATATGATGAATGAATGAGTATACTTTTTAATTTTGAGCTCTGATTAATACAATGATTGTTTGTTACTTGGAAAGGATATTTTTATGTTAAAATGCTATTTTCTCTAGCATTCAGAGTGTATCTGGCAAAAAAAAAAAAAATCAGATAGCCCTGATGCATAATGATTATTTTGATAGTGAGGTACATAATTTGGATTTTCAAGAAACTTTTGAACCTGAATCAAGTACAAGTATCTTTCTCTCTCTTTTTTCTTTTTCTTTTAAGATTATTAACGTTCAGTTCACTTTATTACAGTGATGCTAAAGTTCAGTCATGTACAACAAAAGCAAATTGGTGAAGACTGGAGACTTTATCCCATGATACTTCTATCTGTAGAGCAATGACCAGATTTTCAGCCATATCTAGGAACAATTGAATCAGTTGAGAAGAGTGGGAAGCTTAAATTTAGTGGGACTCTTAGTTTTTGAGTTGATAGCAGAAAAGATGTCATGTTAATGTTATAGTTTTGTGTTTAAAATTCTTATTAGAAGCTATGTAGAACTTACTGTTCAGATCATTAACTTATTTACAAGTATAATTACAGCAGCATTTAGAAAATCCACTTGGAGATCATGAGTAGTGAGTTTCCCTAGTGCAGGGGTAGGCAACCTATGGCACGTGTGCCGAAGGCGGGACGCGAACTGACTTTCAGTGGCACTCACGCTGTCTGGGTCCTGGCCACTGGTCTGGGGGGCTCTGCATTTTAATTTAATTTTAAATGAAGCTTCTTAAACATTTTGAAACCTTATTTACTTTAAATACAACAATAGTTTAGTTATATATTATAGACTTACAGAAAGAGACCTTCTAAAAAGGTTAAAATGTATTACTGGCACGCGAAACCTTACATTAGAGTGAATAAATGAAGACTCGGCACACCACTTCTGAAAGGTTGCCGATCCCTGCCCTAGTGTGTGTGAAATAATCATTTTCTACATAATTAGAGGTTCCATTTCAAAATAAAGTTTCTAAACTTTGACTATAAAGACAATTTTCCAAATTTGCAATAAATGTGAACAGATGCTCTCTTGTCTTCCTGAAGCTGCAGACAGCTCCAGTAACTGGTGCTGTCCATAGGTTTTAGGAGCAGTAGCTGCTGCCTGAAACAAAACAAGGCATTTGCTTCACTACTGTTATTGAGGATCCTGTGGGCACAGTGAAACTGACAAATTATTGCAACTACACCCTACCCCTGCTTGAGAAAGCTGAGCAGTAGTGTAGGAAGACAGTGTGGCTGTTTCTGAGAAAAAGAGGCTGAGGAGAGGTAGGCCACTCCCCAGCAGAAACAAGGGAGGCTCAAGATGGGTGAGGGGTTGAGAATATCTTTCTCACTGTTTAGCAGTCAGAGGAAGGCTCTTCAAATTTCAGACGCTTACGTTGAAATCCTGGCCCAATTAAAGTCAATAGGAGTTTTGTTATGGTCTCTGACAGGGTTAAGTTTTTACCCCTAGTATGCGGAAACTGATATGAAAAATGGAGTCTGTGCAGATTCCAGAACAGATCTTAGTATCCCCTCCTCTAGCTTCCCATTCAAATTCTGGGTTTCTCACCAGGGCAATGCCTGTGGACTCTGATGGCTCTCCATCTTTCATAATGGCTCTGAATTACATGAAAAGAAGTTACGAATGCATTAGAGTTCTTAAAGTTCACTTAGGAAGATATGAAAAATATTTCATTTTTCCAATCTATGTTCACTTTATTGATCTTTACTTTAAACTAGACGGGGTCTGTGTTAAAGTTACAGAATTGATATCTGTTTTGCTAATAAAACGTAATGGCTGAGATTGCATAATTATTGCAACAAAATCTACTTTGAACGCACTTTGAGGGGTGGAGTAACAATGTTATATGAAATTAAAAATGTTTGTGTAGCCTAATAAGTGTTCTTGAGCCCTTCTATAGATGGTTTCATAGGTTGCTTTTTATTTTTTGGCGGGGGATCAAGCTTTGATTTTACGTGCAATAGATTGAGGGGTCAACTCTGACCCATCTCTAATTCCTTAATGCTGGATCTGGTTCATATGGGATTTCACGTTCAGCATAGTCAACTCTCTAGCTCAATTGTTACAGGATATGAAAGCAGAGTAGCAGAATAGAAGAGAAGCAAAGCCAGAATACAGCTTTTATAGTTTAAATGTACACTTTGTTTAAATATTTATGGTATCTTTTTTTTCTCTCAGAAGAAGGATTAAAAGGGAACGCTGCAATTAACACACTGCTTAGAGTAGCTGGCAAAATTCTATTACTAAAATATTCAGTTTTTTTTTTAATATTCTGCAGAGAGCTTTGTGAAAGAAGATTTCAATTACTTTTTTTTGTTTCTGAGCTCTGAAAGCTATTTATTCCCTTCTGCTCCTGTCTCTTCTTCCCTCCCTCCCCCCAGTTGAATTTATTTGTAGCTTCTAGTTCAGAATGAACTATTTATTTGTTTTATAAGTCACCTGAAGCAAACAATACCCACACCCCCAGGTATCTTCTCAGTTCTTAACACTGGAAGCAACTATTTTAAATGCTCTTAATTTTATGCTCAAAATCTCATTGAAATATTAGCATGACTCCATAGTGAAGATTAAATACGTATGCATATTTTGTTATACTTGTTTTTGCTTATTGTAATAGCTAGCTGTTCTTGAAGAATTAGGAACAGCTTAAGGTGAAGAGGTTATCCTTGCTGTTCTGCTGGAGTAAAGTAAACCTAGTCTTTGCTTTGTGAGGTTGTCAGGACAACAGCTTATTATTGTCCTGACTGTTTTTCTATATCAATGGAGGGAACTGTTTAAAAGAGTGAGTGGCTGCTTTGCCACATTGGTGCTGTGAGGATTGCCAGCTGTGATTTGGATTGAGCAGGATGGTCTGGGTTTGTCATGTAAAAATTCTAATTGATGATGAATTCACACCCAGTGTGAGAATAATTTTGTTTGATAGACTAATGCAAAACAACCCATTGTATTTACAAATCCAAGTCCTATTTTCTCAGTGGTATTGTCATTATTACTCTGATCTCTTCCATTCTGAAACTCAAAGCAAAATGTTTGAAGTTTGACAGTGTGACATTTGTGGGATGGGTTAAGGGAAGGCAAGAATTGATTTAAGGTCTGGATTGTGTCAGTTTGCTTAATCTGACATTGGAGAGCTAGAGTGAAAACACTAGGTATTCCTGCTCGATGTATTTAGTTATGTCATCCACACAAATATATTATGCAGTAAATGTTCAATCAGTTGGAATGTTTGCCAGTTGGAAATTAGATGCTTTATGTTTTTTAAGAATTTGTATTCTGTTCTATACCAAATGCATAATGCCTGTTTATACCAGTTAGTTACTTACATGAAACTAAAATTACCAGAAAGGTAGTTCTCTGTATGTGGTCATAATATGCACAGTGCCAAACAAGTACAGTTAAGATGATTGTTTTAATTTCATATGAACTTGTGAGTATGATTATGGGGGTGAGAAATTTGTGTGAGAAGGTATAGAATGGGTTTGAGTAAAATAGTACTTATTTTACAGGAAGACAAAGAGGATTTGTTAGCAATGCTTTTATTGATTTTGGTGGATCATAAAGTTGTTCTCTATCTTCATTTAGGAATCACTTTGATCTGTGTTTAGCTATATTTGCCAACCAACTGGCATTCAGTAGTTAAAATTCTCCATGAGATCAATATCCGGTCATTTCAAACTCCTTAATAGTCCAGCAGTTTATTCATTCATACTTTCCTTCCATCCTAGCGATTTGTAGCAGATATGTACTGCAGTTTCTATGTTCTTGTATCTTTTTATTTGACATTTTGCTGCTACCTTCTTTTCTTTTTTCTCATATAGTACAGTATTTACAAAATCAGCAAGCACAAAAGATCCTTTCAAGGGTGGGTTTATGCAAATTAAATATTTGCATGCACAAATGACCAGTGAGGCAACTAATTTGCCAAGTGCTTGTGAAAATACCATGGCTGTGTGTGAAAAGTTGAAAACCGAGTATTTCCATAAATAGTTGTGTCCACTCATCTTTGAAAACCAGACCCATGATAATGCTGCTCACTTCTTCTTCCTTTTTTCTTTCCTCTGTAGACTGTACTCAACAATGTCAGTATTCCAGCTTGCTAATTTCACTACATTAAGTATGTGGGAAGGTCAGAAGTTGTCAAACTTTTTATTGTGTGAACCTCAATTTAATAGAGGTTCTCATGGACCGACCACTTTCTCTCCCACTAACAACTGTGCAGTTGCCATAACATTCTGGTGACCATTACAGCAATTAGGAGTCTGGTGGCACCTTAAAGACTAACAGATTTATTTGGGCATAAGCTTTCGTGAGTAAAAACCTCACTTCTTCGGATGCATTTGGGCATAAGCTTTCGTGAGTAAAAACCTCACTTCTTCGGATGCAACCTTGCATCCGAAGAAGTGAGGTTTTTACTCACGAAAGCTTATGCCCAA
>NC_048300.1:76029596-76048589 GCF_013100865.1 Trachemys scripta elegans
GTATCAGGGGGTAGCCGTGTTAGTCTGTATCTACAAAAACAACAAGGAGTCTGGTGGCACCTTAAAGACTAACAGATTTATTTGGGCATAAGCTTTCGTGAGTAAAAACCTCACTTCTTCGGATGCAACCTTGCATCCGAAGAAGTGAGGTTTTTACTCACGAAAGCTTATGCCCAAATGCATCCGAAGAAGTGAGGTTTTTACTCACGAAAGCTTATGCCCAAATAAATCTGTTAGTCTTTAAGGTGCCACCAGACTCCTTGTTGTTTTTGTAGATACAGACTAACACGGCTACCCCCTGATACATTACAGCAATTGCTTATGTGTAAAAATATTAGAAAAGAATTAAACATATTTTAGCTGTCTATTATATGCAATTTAGCAACAGGAAACAAGGCAGGGAAACCACATCCATGTAACCAGCCATTTCTCCATGGACCACCACCAAGTGCTTCACTGATTGCCATCCACGCATCAACCAGAATCTGAGAACATGTAGACTAATTCATACTGTCCTTCATATTATGTCATATCTTGCTCACCAGGAAAGCCCTTAAGTAGCACTTGCATATATGGTCACGGTCACATTTTTTAAAATTCAGTTGAAGTGGTGTATTTAAAAAAAAAAACACACCAACAAATTTCACTAAAACTACATTGCAGGTATCCAGAAGACTTTCCTGTCACATCACTAAAGTTTCAAGATGGGTTAGGTTTTTTTGGCTTTTACAGATTGATAATCTGATGAAAACAACATTTTTCTTGTTGAAACAATTATAGATTATAAAATTTACATCTTTGCACCTTGTGCATAACCATATTATCCCCACACCAAAAATAAACAAACAAAATAAAATTGTGGAGAAATTGTAGCTTTGCCTAAAACACTAATTTAAAAATGTCTCATCTTGCTTGAAAACACTGATTATTTTTATGTGTTAGTCGTGAGGCTTTACATTTGTGTTGCTGAAAGTGTAAATCTCATCAGATTAGATTTAACTCTTGCTTATGGCAGTTGCTATACCAAATCTTACTATTTGTGGATTTGATAATTGAATCAAACAGGAATTTCAGTTGATATAATAATAATTAATGGTGATATCCCATCTCCTAGAACTGGAAGGGACCTTGAAAGGTCATCGAGTCCAGCCCCGTGCCTTCACTAGCAGGACCAAGTACTGATTTTGCCCCAGATCCCCAAGTGGCCCCTCAAGGATTGAACTCACAACCCTGGGTTTAGCAGGCCAATGCTCAAACCACTGAGCTATCCCTCCCCCATATCCAGCTGTAGTATGTTTTTACTTTGTATCCTTACTTGAAATGAATATTTTTTTCTGTCAATGTAGTGTTGACATTTTTCCATCTTGCCTAAGATGGAATTTAGTGCTATATACTCATTGCATCTTTTTTTATTTAAACTAGTTGTGATGTGGATGCTTATCCTCTGGGGAAAATGATGATAAAACATACAGCATACAAGCCAAAAGTGTAACTTTCGGTCATGGACCAGGGCTGGATTCAAACAGATAATCTAGAGGTGAAAATTGCTACCTCTCCTTGACTAGCATTGTGGTGCCTTGTACTATATAATACCTTTTGTCTGACAGAGAGCGAGTCTCCTGAGCGATCTGGTTATCTTCTCTCCCCCCCCCCCCCATTTTTGTTTTGCTTTGAAGGTGGAGTATGTAATTGTGAAGTAGACATGTAAAGGTAACCAAATTCCACCTGTTCAGAGGTGGTTGTTGTACTGAATACTATAGATGTGTTCATCTGAATTTATTTTATCCTTTTATAAAACTATTTCTCTTTGTGGATGGATTTGGCTGTACCCTTCTTTCGTATGTGTCACAAGTCCATATCTTACTCCTGAGGGAATTTTGTGCCAGAAAATTAAAAATTCTGCACTCAATATTTTAAAATTCTGGAAAATTCTGCAAATTTTGTTTGTCAATAAATAAATGTGGATCTGGCAGTGGGGAGCACAGGCCACTGGCTGCATTGAGGTGGGAGATCACCCTGAAGTCCCTTCTTCCCCCCGATACAGGGACTCGGCAGTGAGGCTGCACCTGACCCTAACACACTGCAAGGGCAGGGTCTTCCCCAGAAATACCCCGGAGCCCTGTCCCTCTGTGCCAGCCCAGCAGGATCCAAGTGTGGAGGGGCTTAGTGTGTGTGGGGGTCCAGGTGTGGGGTGAGAGGTTTGTGTGGGGCAATCTGGGTGCAGGCAGCTCAGTGGGAGATCTGGATGCACAGGGGCGTGTGTGTGTGTGGTGTTCCGGGTGAAGGGGCAATGGAACTCTGCAGGGCATCCAGATGATGGTGGTTGGGCTCAGCGGGGGGGGGCGGGGGAGGGCTTGGTGTGTGTGTGGGGGGTCTGCCATTTTCTGCCGGGAAAAACAGGAAATCTGCGGGGCGGGGGCTGTTTTCTGTGGGTGCGCAGTCCCACAGAATCCCCCCAGGAGTAATATTTAGATTGTTCTGTCATCTAACTGCTGCAACATTGAGAGTAGCAAGTGTTGTAGTCCAATTTCCACTCTTCTAATTGTGTACACCTCCACCATATGTTTGATCATCTCCATCGCTGTCCTGCAGTCACACTGAAGATTGGGCTAAGCCAAATTTTTGCATTGTGAAAGCCTCTCTTGCCACTCAGTTTAACAACCTGTTAAGCCTAGTCCAGGATCTGCATCACAGGTTGCAAAAAGGTGGCTGTAAATTAGGACTTCTGAAGTTCATCAGCCCGCCACTCTGTGAGACCATAGCAGCTGCCGCTCTGTGAGGCCATTCATCTGAGATTGGCACTGGACATGAATGCATGAAGAACCTTTGCAACAGGATGTCACAAAGTCGGTCATGGCAAGTCAACAGGAACATCAGGTGTGTCTTTTCTTCTGGAAGTGTGCAGATCTTCATGTGGGAAATGTGCATTGCTTATTGCACCTATTGGAACCATTGTCAGCCTTGTGTGTAGCGGGTTATTTTCATCCATTGTAGACCTCCAACCAGTGGCCTTTTAAGGGTGATGGTATCTTGTTGAAGTTTTAGGGAAGCTGTATGAGCCAACACGCACATACTAGATGTTAATGTGAGGCTCAGGCAACCACTAATAATTCAGGCTAGGATTATGTGTCAGAGGTCACGGAATCCATGACTTCCAGCTAGGGCGACCAGACAGCAAGTGTGAAATGTCGGGACGGGAGTGGGGGGGTAATAGGCACCTATATAAGACAAAGCCCCCACTATCGGGACCGTCCCTATAAAATCGGGACATCTGGTCACCCTACTTCCAGCGATCTCCGTGATAATTTCTGTCCAGGGCTGGAGCTGTCAGCCAGCGGGGCCCTGCAGCTCTCAGTTGCTGCTGGCAGCAGGCCACCCCAAAGCTGGTTGCTGCCGGGCAGCAGGGGTCCCAGGAGCTTCCAGCTGCCTGCAGCTCCCAGCCCTGTCCCAGTGGGGGAACCCTGCAGCTCCCAGCTGCCACAGGCAGGCAGGGGACCCTGGAGCTCCCAGCTACGGTGGGCAACATCCCCCTCCCCCACAGCTGCTCAGGGGCAGTAAGGGAACCCCTGAGCTCCCACTCACAGTTGTGGCAGCAGGGGGCCTCAGAGCTCCAGGAGCAGTGGGTACTGAACCCTGTACTGAACCCTTATCCCTACCCATTTTGTCAGGGATATTTTTAGTGAAAGTCAGGGACAGGGTCACGGGCTTCTGTGAATTTTTGTTTATTGCTGGTGACCTGTCCACCACTTTCTGTCCACCTTTCCTCACCACCACCATTTGTCCAGTTCCTCAGAGTAAGCACCATATGGGGTTCAGAATTACTTGGTGGTGAACAGCAAAGCAGGACCTTTGGACAGACCTCTTGCTTTATTCAACAGAACTTCGTGAGACTTCTTGTCAAATTTGAATTCCCAACCCAACAAAGTCTGTCAGCTCAAGGTGACCCGCGTTACCCAGGTTATACCTTTCAGTGTCTCCTCTTTTCATAAAAACATTTACTTATGTTTTATTTTTGGAAATGATATTTTAACTCTTAACAGTACAACAAAACACTGTACTGAAATGCATTGCAGGAGAATGATAATTTATGTAAATTAAGATGACAAACCTAGTTTCCCTTTTCACCTACAGGGGAAGCAGAGGGCCTACTTTCATTTCAAGTCTTCTAGTTTTAAGCTTCACATCAGTAACATGCAGTTCCCAGTTATTGGTGTGAGGTGAGGTTTCTGCTGGATGTGCAATAGGATTATAGGGAAGAGTTAATGTTTCTTTGGAAAACTTGACTTTTGAATCTTCCTGACTCCTAAATTTACATTCTCATCCTTAAGGTTACAGTCAACCTTTCATTCCTGCATTTTGGCTATTACATCCAAAATGAGTCAAAACGCCCAGGGATTAGCAGGCTGCTTCCCCCCACCCCTTGAACCTGCCTTGTTGATTAGAGAAGAGGGAGACTACTTTGCCTTTAATTGGGAGTTTATCTGACTCTGTCACTTAACTTTGTTTTTATGTTATTAAAAAAAGCTGCTAAATCTAGATGTTTGATTCCTAATTTACTTTTTTATAATGGAAAGTTAAATGGCACAGCCATGGATGAAGTACTTCTGAAAGCCTCTACTGTGCTAACTCAATTACAAGAAGAAATATTTTTCAAAAAATAAAATTATTGGCACAATGATGACTTTTAGTGGATTTTCACTCGAATACACATGTCAGTCAACTCAAACTGTTCATTTCAAAAAGCAAATTCTGAATTGGGGGGAAAATTAAACACTACTCAATGTGTGAATTTTAAAAACCGGGTGATTGCAGGGGAAATGCTTACTAAAAAGCTATAGTTGCACATGTGAGAAGAAAGTGGATATGGAAAGGACACAAGGTTCACAGAACATTGTTTGTTTTTTTCTAAATAATAAACCAGCTTTTTTTTGTAATCTTTCTTTAAACCCTATTAAGGGTTGTCAATTTTTATAGCCTCCTTACAAAAATCATGATTGTACACCTTGCTGTTGTGAAAATTGGTCTCTCTAAGATCCGCTAATATCCAGTCGATGTACTGAATCTTTGACCTCTCCACTTGTCTTTCATCCATGATCACTGCAAGGGCTATCCTACCCATATAATTTTTGCTGTCTCTGCTGGGCATGTCCACACTAACATAGCCTAGTCTCCCTCAACTTTTCTTCATTTGGGGCAACCTGCTTTAGGCCCCTTACAACCTCATTTCATTTTCTATCATGGAGCATCCAACAATTTGACTGTCATCTCAATAGCTTTATTTTCACAGTGGAAAGCATACTAATTTCTTTTCTTGTGGCTGGCAAAGTCTGTCCTGTATTTTAGGATGGGTATAATTAGTTTTATACACTCTAACTTTATTGGCATCTTTTTATCACCGTGAATTGGGGTCAGCTCCTGCCATTTGTACCAAACATCTTTGGTATGATGCTGGGCATCACTCAGGAGGGCACCATTGTTTGCAACCAGTGATCCTCAGTATTTAAATTATTTCATTCTTCTAAGTTCTCTGTCTCTAATATCCTTTATGGAGGGTCCTCCTCTCTATTATCAAAATCTCAGTCACACCAACATATACTCTAAGTCTCACTTGCTCAAGACTGTTGCCCCGACTGTAATTATTGAAAAAATATGGTGGTCTGCTTATTATTTTTAGTTTGGTTATGTGTTTCAAGCCTTCATTCCTCCAGGCCTCGCTCCCCATAGGGTTGCCAGGTGTCCGGTTTTCAACTGGAACACCCAGTCAAAGAGGGACTTTGGTGGCTCCGGTCAGACGCATTGACCGGGCCATTAAAAGTCCGGTCAGCGGGGCTAAGGCAGGCTCCCTATCTGCCCTGGCTCCACGCAGCTCCTGGAAATGACCAGCATGTCCCTGCAGCCCCTAGGCACAGGCGTGATCAGGGAAGCTCCGTGTGCTGCCCCCACAGCTCCTATTGGCCAGGAACCGGGAGACGGCGCCTGTGGGCGTGGGCAGTGCACACTGCACACTGTGCAGAGCAGCCTGGCTGTGCTTCTGCCTAGGGACTGGACATGGCGGCTGCTTCCAGGAGCAGTACGGAGCCATGGCAGGCAGGGAGCTGCGCCATTGACCGGGAGCCGCCTGAGGTTAGGGCTGCCCAGCCGGAGCCCAAACCCCATGCTCCAGATCAGAATCCCCTCCCACACCCAAACTCCCTCCCGGAGCCTGCACCCCAAGCCCCCTCCTGTACCCCAACCCCCTGCCCCAGCCCGAAGCTCCCTCCCATACTCTGAACCTCTCATTTCTGGCCCCACCCTGGAACCCCAGCTGGAGCCCTCCCGCATCTCAACTCCATGCCTCAGCCCAGTGAAAGTGGGTGGGGGTGGGGCGAGGGTGTTCAGTTTTGTGCAATTAGAAAGTTGGCAACTCTAGCTCCCCAGCTTTCTCTCTGAGAAAAAAGGCACTTCCCCCTTCCACATCCAGGTAGCTCAATTGAGCTACCATCTTAACTCAAGCTGCTAAAATCTAGCTGAACATTTTAACTGTTAAGTAGGGTTTTCAACTGAGACAAGCTAGCTTGATTGAGCTATCTAGATGGGTGAGGGAGGGGGTAGTACCACCCCTGCTAGTTTAGAAAAGGCTGTAAATAGAATGTCCCTTCCCCCCACCTCCTCCCAATTCTGCTTGCATTTTGCCTGTGTCGCTCCTGCCTTTTATTTGCTCTACATGATCATGCTGTATTGGCCAGAATGAATAGAGCACTAGACAGTGGAATGGATCAGGAGAAAGAAAAACACTATCATGCTGCTAGCAGTATGGGGAGGGAAGGGGAGAGAAGTTGGTGGAGTCTGGGGACTGTAGAAGGGGGAGAGAAATTGCTTGGTGTGAGTGGCAAGGAAAGATTTCAATTTAGCTTTTATTTGGGGGGGGGGAAATCAAACATTAAGTAGATTCCTGGATGGTATTATACAAAAATGTCTTAGTTTTGGTGTGTGATGTCATGCTCATGACTGTTAGATTCTTCTAACAGCTTTACAGTAAGGCCTGGTCTACACTAGAGAGGGATCAATCTAAGTTACGCAACTTCAGCTACATGAATAACCTACTTACTGCGGTGTCTTCGCTGCGGTGAGTTGACTGCTGCCGCTCCCCCGTCGACTCCGCCTGCATCTCTCGTGGTGGGGAGTACAGGAGTCGACGGGGGAGCGCTTGGGGGTCGATTTATCGCGTCTCGACTAGACGGGATAAATCGATCCTTGCTGGATCAATCGCTGCCCACCGATACGGTGGGTAGCGTAGACGTACCCTAAGTGTATGTTGTGTGGTAGAATCTGGAATGGGTTTTGTGGCATCTAAAAGAAAAAACTAAATGTGATTTTGGGTATCTAGAGATGAGAGGCTCTGTACCTTACACTAGATGCTCCATGTATTTCAGGGAGGGAATGGCTGGATCAGGCATATTAATGGGTTCAACTAAAATATTAAATAAGGCAAAGCATGGGTACCCTGACACTTTTCTTTTCAGACATTATCTGCAGGCTCTGTTTAGTTTTCTATCATTTAGGGGATCTGTACAAGATCTTGCTAAAGCCCATTCCAAGTAGTGTTTCAGAAGTACTTCCACTCAACCTGGCTGAAAACCTCTTCTGCATTTAAGCATACTATAAGGTTTAACTTTGAATAGTGGAGAACATTAGCCAGTCATCATATATTATCAATGCCATTCCTGCCCTGGAGGAAATCAACTCTATTTATTTTAATGAGTTTCTGCATCATATTAAATTTTTATAGGTAAACTGTCTTCGTCTTCTTATCACTGTTGCGTAATGCAGTGAATCAATAATTGATTCTTTCCAGTGGTGACCTACACACTTTTACACAGGATAATACAAGTATTGAGAAAGAAATTGAAGAAATCAATCTAATTTCAGGATTATATTGAATGTTCTTTTATATGGGCGCTATCTGTCAGTGACTTGCACAATTCTGTGGGTGACCCATAAAGTCTTGAAGTTTTTTCATTTGCGAGGGGTTTGTTTGGTCACTCAGACTGCCATCAGTTGAGATGTCATCTTCCTGGAATGAATCTGTCACATTCAAACCCAAATTTGTAATATCACAAATGCTATGATGATCCCAACTGTCTTGTTTTGTTGTTGTCCCTCTTTTTTATAGCTTTTGCTAGCTGTTGTAATTTGATATCTGATCAGTTATTTGTGTCAATGTTTCACTTGTAATTTCCAAAACAAACTTTTTCCACATTTGAGTTCTAGGCAATTATTTTGCTAATTTCAGGTATTTATTGTTAAACTTCTTTCTTTTAAAAAAAACTTGTTTAGGTTCAGTTTCACTGAATCTTTCACAAAATGTGAAATCAACATATAAAGCAAAATTGTTCACAAGTATCGGAAAGATATGGTCTGAAACTGCGACGGTAACTATTTCAAATGTAGCAACAAAGATAATCTCAAACCTCAAAAGATTTATATGTACATGTGAAACCTGCATACCATAAAGGATGTTCTGTCACCACAAGCTTTCTTACTCTTGTGATCTTCTCCATAACATATGCTGATGGGCAAGGCTGCAACTTGAATAATTCTTCATAGCATGCCAGTTCAACCTATAATCTGCCTTCAGTTTTTGCTACTATCTACAGGAACAAACCTTTGGGGGGTGGGGGTGGGGGATCTTAGGACCTTTATTAGGGTACAGTTGCCATTTGTTAGCTTTTTATTAACCATAGCAACCTATCAACCCTGGCTGTTTAAGAATGTCCTTTGAGGGTCTTTGTCTTTATTGCATGTTGGGTTGTGTAGGTGCTCAGTGAATCTGGTAGGGGCAAGCATGTAGATAAGTAGTGTAGTGTCTCTACTTTTATAGTTATAAGTAGAATAGGAAAATTCTCTGATCTGGTACAATTAAGTTTTCATTGCTAAACTGTTAAGATCTCTCCTTTTCTCTTTGCAGACTTTTTTCTATTTTCTTTGTACTGGCAGTCCACAAACAACTGTCTGATTATAACTCCATCCTCAACTGTGAGACGCAGACTTCTCAGAGGATGCTCTGGAGAGTTCTCCTCCTTCTATATCCCCTGTTCGCACATCCAGAAGGAGTGATCTATTGTTTATCCTCTGGAACTTGTGTGGAGGGAAACGGATGAGAGGGGGGCCATCAGGCAGATATCCTCTCCCAACACTCACTCAAACATTGGGAGAAAATGGGGGAGGCTTTTATTCAAGCATGGTGTCGATTTGTTAAGTACTGTACCTGAAGCAGTCAATGCTCTTCCTGGAACTCATGTGGAATGGAATAGCATTACCTGCTAGTGTTTGTGACCAAAACGTTCCCTGTTGGTGTTTTTCACTAAGCTCTGCCTTCCAATCCACTGCGGCCAGGAAGGTTCATTGTCAAATAGTGAGACCACGTCTATGCTACAAACTTTGGTCAGTGCAAGTTAAATTTGGCATACAGCTGCTAAAGTATGTTGCTTGTGCATATACATGTTTTTCTGCTTGCATTGATACTGCACGCACTCAGGAGTGCTTGTGTCAATGCAAAGTGCAGGGCAGCTTGGGCAAGTATCCCAGTGTGCACGTGCCACTATCCGGCGCAATGCCTCTTGGGAAATTTTCACAATGTGGAGTGGGGTAGAAATGTCTTGCCTGGGGATCTCTGGGAGCTAGTGGTCAAGTTCCCATCATCCAACATTCTCCACCTTATTATGCTATCCATATCCTGCACTTTTTCTGCCTTTAAAAAAACAACAAAACAAAACAAAAAAAACCCCAAAAACCCACAAACCTGTATATCACTTTTCTGTCTCTGCCGTCTCTTCCGGAAGCATGGAGTCCACAGGGCTCTGCACTATTCTTGCACACATTGCAAATATAGGACATACAAGTCTCCTGTATTTGCAGATTTTCAGGAAGCACAGCAACAGCAGGGGACATGACTGTTACTTAGAGGACAGTTTGCTGTGGGACAGAACATAAAAAGAATTCAAGGTTGTTGTTGGTGTTTGCAGAGCAGCTGCTTCTGGGACCAGGAAATGAGTACTTACTGGTGGGATCACATTGTAATGCAGGTTTGGGATGATGAGCTGCAGAACTTTCAGATGCAAAAGGCCTCATTCCTGTATCAGTGTGCCAAGCTCCTCCCAGCCCTCTGGTGCAGAGACACGAGAATGAGAGCTGCATTAACATTGTAGAAATGATTGGTGATTGCACTCTGTAACCTTGCAACACTGGGTTGACACCATCAGTGGAAAATCATTTTGGAGTTGGAAAATCCACAACGAGGACGGGGTGCAGTCCTCATCGCCTGACTGGCTCCTCCTTGTGGTCATGGTGGGGATTAGCTTGAGGCAGACACCTACATCCACAGTCTTCACACTGGCGCTCTCTCTGCGCCCACCTACGGCTCCTCTCTCAGCTCCGAGAACCGCAGTGTCCTCTTCTCAATTCAGCCCTCCAACTAGATTGTCATCTGTTTTTCCCTGTTCCGGGGGGAGGATCTCTGTCACCAACAGTACTGCCACTTCACCAGTGGCGAGTGGGGGGGACCCAGGCCCGTCCACTACTCTGGGCCCCAACCCAGGGACCCTGTAAATAGCAGCCTCCTGCTGCTCCTCTTTAACCTCGGTCAATGCTGCTGTATTTTCCTGGGCCATTTCCCCATGGCTCCAGCACCTTCTTCGCCCTCAGCTCAGGGCATTCAGCTGCTCAGTCCCAAGATCCAGTCACTGCTCAGTCCAAGGTGCTTATAGCTTTATCAGCCCTCCTGGACTACTCTGCCCTGCAACTTCCTTTTATATGGACCTGCAGGGCCTTGACTGGCTGTTCCTTGCAGCCCCTCTCCTATTGGCTTCTCCCCATGCAGCCTCCCCCCAGGGTCTATTAACCCCCTCTCTCCCAAAGTGGGGTGGATGTCCCATCACAGGGCCATTGTCATGCAGGTGTGTAGGGCCATTAATTGCATTCTGCTATGCAGGACTGTGACTCTTGGGAATATGCAGGGACCTTTTTTCCCAACAGGCAGGTTACCATTGGTGATATTGAAATGCCAGTAGTAATTCTGCGGGATCCAGCCTACTCCTGGCTCATGAAGCTATACACTGGCCATCTTGACAATACCAAGGAAAGATTTAACTACTGGTTCAGCAGGTGCAAAATGACCGAAGGGGTGCTGGTGTAGTATTTATTCACTAGATTGGGTTTCAGTGAGAAAAATATTCCAATGGTTATACCTGCCTATTGTGTCCTGCATGACATTGGGGGTAGAGGGGTAGGAAGGAAAGCTGCTGCCATAGTGGAGGGCACAGGTGGAATGGCTGTTAGCTGCAGAGGTGAAAGTAAGCCGGTCCAGTCCGGCATACCGGCAAGAGCCAGTACACCGTGCCAGCCTGCACCAGCTTCTGCTGTGGGGAGCCCAGAGCCCTTTGAATCCTGCCCGCAGCTCCGGCGGCCGGGCTTGGGCCAGGATTTAAAGGGCTCAGAGCTCTCCGCCACAGCGGGCAGCCCAGAGCCTTTTCAATCCCCCCGCCCCCCTGCAGCTCCCACAGAAGAATTGTGAAGTGCTTGCTATGCATTTGTCAATATGACTGGGTGTTTTTCAGAAGCTATGAATTATGTGGTGCTTGCTGAACATTTACAATTACTATTTACTTTGACTACTGCTATGCATTCTGCAATATATATTGTGAACTAATAAAGATAATTTGATTCTCTCAAATTAGAACTCTGAGTAAGGAAAAACTGCAGAAAAACTGGAAAAAAACACAGGCAATGCAATACAAATTTTTAACATAAATTAATGGTGTTGAACTTTAAAGTTGGAAAGGCAGTAAACCTTTCTATTCATTTTAGTGCACAAATGTAGTCTGTTGTGGCTACAAATATACCAGCCATGGTTCTCACATATCAATGTATGTGAAGCTTTCTTTGCTGTTTTTCTTTGCTGTTCCCCAGCATGCAGCAGTAAGGGTGAGGATGAGAGCGTTGATGCCATGTGGTATGTTGGAGATTGTAAGGAGGGTTGACTGTGGAGATCTCCAAAGATTGCAAAGGGTGGGGAGTCTGGGATTTTTGGACCTATAAATCAACCAGGGTCTGCAGCATTTGGGTTTGCTGCCAAAGAAGACAACACATTATATCTTGGTGCATTTCCCTCTTTGTCCTTCTGGGACTCTTGGGCCTTTCTCCTGTCCTCTGTTGTTCTCCATGCTGTCAGTCATAGTGGCCCTCTAATCTTTGTTCATGGTCAGATGCAGCATTGGCTTGCAGGATATCATTGAACATGTATTCCCTCGTCTTCATCCTCCTCCTCATGATCAGGTGTTCCGCAGGAGTGGAGGGGGGCATCCCTCAGGGCCATCACACCAGCAGCTGCTGATAAAAACAGACGTGCCATTGGATTTACAGTCACAACGGAAAGGGAAAAATAGATTCAAAACTCCTGTCCTTTGTTCTCATAAACACTTTTAATAAGAAATACTTACTGACGCTTCAGTTTTGCAATGCCTCTGGACAGTACTGCTCTCTAGCTCCTGGAAGTGGGAGGGATGGGGAAGGATTTTCAGTAATAAAATGTTGGCCCCTATTCCATGGATATGAATGTAGGGCAATGGCACTGAATATTGGCACTATTTTCAACAGGCGGTGGAGGTGGTAGCTGATATTTCAATTCTGAGGGTCATAAAGGTACAGAAAACACTGCTGTTACTGGCATACCGAGGGTGCTCAGATCTATATTCCATTCCATTAGCCTGTTTACTGCAATGGTGCCATCTGAATTCATCACAGAGTGGCATGGGAAATCTTCCTACCAAGGAAGAAGAAATAAGGCAGCCGTCCTAGAAACATTCAGGAGAAGATTGAAGAGTATTTCCAGGAAAGTTTCATTTAGTTCTTTGAACTCTGATCTGCCACCTCTCAGGTGAGTGCCCTAACCACTGGTTATGGGATATTCTGATGTTGATTCTCTGTCTCTCCTGTCGAAGCTGTTCCATTGTTGATCTGGTGGGTAGTGTAGACTTACTCTCTGATTTAATGATTCTTTCATTATTTATCCACAGTGGAACAGCTTTGACAGGAGAGACAGAGAATCAACTTTGGAATATCCCGTAACCAGTGGTTAGGGCACTCACCTGAGAGGTGGCAGATCAGAGTTCAAATTTCTTCCTCCCTCAGGTGGAGGAGGGAACTAAGGGTACGTCTATACTACCCGGTAGTTCGGCGGCAAGCAAATCTAACTTCTGGATTCGACTTATCGCGTCTTGTCTGGACGAGATAAGTCGAACCTGGAAGTGCTCGCTGTCGACTGCGGTACTCCAGCTCGGCGAGAGGAGTACCACGAAGTCGACGGGGGAGCCTGCCAGCCGCGTCTGGACAGAGGTAGGTTCGAACTAAGGTACTTCGAACTTCAGCTATGTTATTCACGTAGCTGAAGTTGTGTACCTTAGTTCGAATTGGGGGGTTAGTGTAGACCTGCCCTAAGAGGTGGAAGCAGTATTGTTTGCAACACAGACAACACTGTTTCAGTGCTTTAAAACACAGCCAGTACTCTCTCACCTGTCACTAACTGGCTGACCCCAGGCAAGCACACACAAACCACAAGACCCCCAAAATGGTGAGTAGCCGCAGGGGAAGGGTAAATCACTGTTCCTGGACCCTGCTGTACACTGGGCACGTGGCTCTTGGGGAGAGCCAGCACTGTAGTGGGGGCCTGAGAATCATTCCTGTCCCCACACTTTCCACAGGAGGTGATCATTATAGAAGATCTCTCGCTGCTGAGGGTGAGCAGGGAATCAAGGGAGGGTCTTCTGCAGCTTCCGCCTTCACCCCTATGCGGCTCGCCTGTGTGCAAAGGAATGTATGGGGTGGGGCTGACAGTTGGTCACCTGAGGGCAGGGCAGAAGAGTCCAAACCGATGGCCAGAGAAGTCAGAACAGGCTTTGTGGGACACCTCCTGGAGGCCAATTGCAGCGCTGTAATCACCACAGTGTCTACACTGGCACTGCAGCACTGTAACCAGGGTGGAGAAAGCTCTAGGCCTCTTGTAGAGGTGTTTTTTGTGTGTTTTTGTTTAGAGCACTGCATCTGGGCAGTTTCTACACACTAACTGGCTTGTCAATGTACACCTTGGGAGTTACAGTGCTCAAAGCTGCTTTACTGTGCACAAACTTGCCAGTGTAGACAGGGCCTAATACAAATGGGAAGGTGTCTTAAGAGGAGAAATGGTGTGTAGCCAGTTTCATCATCTTATCAAATGCACAAAGTAAACGGTGGAGAGGGAGTTTTTTTCCTCCTCTGACTTTCACTTGTAGTAATCATAAGTGTTGGGATAATAGTATGTTTTTAAAAAATGTTCAGATATTGATTATTTTTCCCCCTGTAGCTGGTGAGTTTTCTACTGAAAACTTTGTTTTAGATTTCCAAATAAATGTCACATATGCCTCTCATTTCACTCAGTGCCTAAAATATTTTAAAATTCAGGAAACTGTTTTTTGTGTTTCATATTTGTTGGGGAGGGCCCTAAGTTTCAGCCCACCATTTTTATATTTTATATATAAAGTTTTTGGCCTTGCCCCAGCCTCTTGCTTTTTTTGCTTGTCTTGTTTTAAGCCTGATCTTGCTCTGTAAAATACTAGCAGTATTCTCAACCCTAAATGTTCAAAAACTGAGTCAGGCACCAAAATATCCTGCATTTAGTTTAAAGAGAGGCTCAAAAACCAGAAGGTAAACTTCTGGTTTTTGAGCCTTTAGAGTACATGAAGATCACATGTTTAAAGGTGTTGGTTGCAGATGTGAGAGTGAGAAACTTGGAAGCTGAGATTTTCATGTAATCACTTGTCTCCGAGAGCTTGGGTTTTAATTAAAACACCAAATATCATAAGGTTTGTGATAAAATCATGAGTTGGAAACACAGTTAGTAAATTATTACAAATGAAGTAGGAAACTTTCAAAAATGGGCAAAACTTTAAAAAAAATATTTTTAACCTTTTTCCTTGAGCCCCAAAATTTAAGTTTGATGTCCTTGAACTCTGTGCCAATTTGGTTCTCGACCAAAATAAATAAATAAAAAAAACTTGAAGTACACTTCTAAACAATGAGGCTATATAATATTGGTAAAAGAGAACCACTTTCCTGCATTGGACTGCAATTCACTTTGCTCTTCTTTGATCTTGTTTTCGTGGACAATAGAATCAAGTTAGTTTTATTTTGTCAGTGTCTAATCATTTTCTCTTTCTTATTGTCCTGTGTTAATACTTCATTCTTGGTTTGCAAGCACCACAGAAGCATATGTAAATTTCCATTTGAATTACATGAATTAATACAAAAAGAGACAGTCACGTCTTTTGGAAACCAGGACCAAAATCTACCTCATCTGTCCTTAAATCCTCACCTAGTATCAACCTGTATAATTAATGGAGCTTAAAACTGGCCACCATAACAAGACTAGATTTACAATATGATACACAGGCTAGCACTAGTCTCACTTACATGCTATATTATAACCAGTGAATTACCCACCCACTCACTCACTATACAGAAGTTGGAGAGACTCTTCTTAAATGTATGCCCTTGCTATGGGTCAGAGATTATCACATATTTGTTGAAATCCTGATCCCATTAAAGTCAACAGCAAAACTCCCATTGGCTTCAATGGGACAAGGATTTCTTCCCTTTTATCTTGCTCTTCATGTAAAACCGAGAGAGAACTCCCTTTTTTTATTCACCGTTCCAGTCTGGGCTGGAGGGGTCCATCTGCCCTGTTAACCCTCCCTATATAGGCTGGATATACTTGTAAGAGAGTTGAGTTGTTCAGATATTCAGTTACTGCTCCAGCCAAGGATTCTGAGATACAACCCTCCAGGCATGGTACAGTTAGTTTTATCTTTACATTGCTTACCTAACACATGGGCTGCTGTCCAAGAATAACTGACACACCCTTCCCATAGCAGGGGAGAAGGGAGCTGGCATGTGCCTTCCACCTCAAGCAGCATACAGTTGTCAGCATTCATTTGCCCCAACCCAGTAAATCACGTGATGTAACCTGAGGATGTTTTGAACCCACTCTACAGTAAGGACACTCTCTTTCCCCAAAATTTCTCATTTTTGCTGACACCAGTTCATCTCAACTGTATTAACACTAGTGGGTCTTTATATGATTTTAAGCACGGTGTTGATTAAACCTGTTCTGAGCAGGATTAACTGAAGTGGTACTTTAAAAATGGTGATGGCAGCCAGCCAGTCTGTGTGCAACAGGTATTCCAGTGTTGCTAATACTTGTAGAGCTGAATCATTGGTAACAATGGTGAGAAACGTATGAAAAATCGCCACAGTGGGAACTTGCTGTGTATAGCTCCTATTCACTGATGTCTCAGTGTGAGCCCTCCATATTACACCACCAGCAGGCAGCTGCCTATTAATTAACTGGGTGCTGCCTGTTGACAAATACAGAGTTAATATTCAGTACTGGGCCTTCATCCCAAAGATAGGACTCTTCTCTGACACCCTCCTGATATCAGAGGACCTCTCCCTGATTTCTATTCAATGTAGGCTTCAAGAGTGGGTATAGGTTGTCTCCATACCACTGAAGACATTACTGTTGGAATTCACATATTCAATGATTTAATTTGGCATCTGTTGAGGATCCACATTCTTTAGGTGGAAGGTGAGTAGGGCTATGGGGGCAGAGATTTTTAATTACAAAAAGGCATAAGATTTTTTTTATCTTGTGTAAAGAGTGCCTAAAAACTCTCTTCTTTCTTTTTGTTTACAAATTATTTGCTGCTTTTTTTACCTTTAGGAATATCAGCTCTGATCTCAGGATGTTATTTCCCCCTTGAGATGAAGATCTATATGTTAGCTCTTGTAACGTAGTTGAAGGAGTTGGGGTGTTGAAACTTTAGCAAAGATGTCCTATCTCAAAAATATTAGTCACTGGAGCCTGAATAGGTAATAAAACAGTTTTAAACAGTCTGATTGAAAATCTCCTAGTCGCGCATTACTTTACTTTAACTCTTTACACTATTGAAGTCATAATTTCATTAGTTCATTTATCATAGAACTTTCAAGACTATACATGACTTGAATTTTTAACATCAGGTAATAGATTTCTTTTGGTGGAGGAAAAAAACAGAAGAAGCTTGGTTTGCTCCCTTTGCAGGTTATTGTTAAGGTTAATGTGAAAACCTTAACGGCATATTTTCTGAGTTTCTGGTATTATTTTTGTTTAAAATGTTTCATTGATATTTTAAAGGGCAATATTTCACTGAAAACTTATTTTTTTACCTGGGACTATATTTAGAATGCATGGGTATTTAAAAATATACTCTGACATTGTTAAATTTGAGAACTCAGGTGGGATGTGTTTTTGGAGGTGTAGTATTGTAGGATGGTGTAAAGAGAAAATTGATTAGCATTCGCAGTGACTGCCAACTAGCAGCACTGGAGAGCTGCAGATATAGCACCTTAAACTCAATTCCAGGTCATAAGAATGGAATACACTTCTACTGGCAGTACTCAGAGGAAAAAGAAATGGAAAGTGTTTGGATTCAAGGAAAAAGTGGAAAATAAGCTTGACTTCCTTGAACTGTGACAAACTTGCTTATGAAACTAATCATTTAAGATTTTGATTAAAAAAATACAGGACAGGCTATGATGCATAGAGTTGAATGGGATGTGATAGCAATAGGGATCATTGTATCACTGGAACTCAGCAGAGGCATTTGGGCTTCAAATTCTGCTACAGGCACTAGAAGTTTTGTGAGGATTGTTGGGAAAAGTAAAAGGAGGCTGAGTCATTTGATAGGGATGAAGGAACGCAGAGAACATTTGAGACTGGAAGACAAGGAAAGTGAGTTAACCATCTCTTTCTATTTAGCCAGTCATGATTTAGGATAACATCAGCCATTCCCTAACATGCACTCCTCCTCATTCAATCCTTATCAGGGCACAAAACACCATTTATGTGCCTTAATTCTGTTTTCCTCACTTTCAAACATTGTTTAACTAAGTTGTAATTTTTTCAATTACTTGATATCTATTTATAATCAGCTTGAGTCTTAATGAAGTTAGTCTAGTCCCAGAAAAATAATAGAAACCATTGTTCTGAGGCCCTTTGTGCTGAAAGACTACAGCACAATTGTAACTACTAAAACAAATCTTTAGTCTTTGTCGCAAACAATTCAATTGATTTACAACAATAATATAAAAATTCTCACATTTGAGCTGACCATGCAATCTGAGATTAAATATAAACCTGAAAATGTGAGTTTTATAATGAAGCCCTTGATGCCTATTTGCATTGGTGTAATAAATGTGTGTTTAAAAAAAAAAAAAAAAACACACACACCTGCCTAGAACAGTTCACGTCTTGAAAACAACTATGGTCAGAAGGGTACCCATTCATTCAGTCTAGTTCATTTAAAATAGCAATGGGCGTAAGTGAATTAAGGTGTACTTCTTTTTTTTCCCCTAAGTTTCAACTCATGGAACAGTTCTTTATTAAAGGACTAAAGAGCACTGTTAAATATTAAATACACTTTTGCTAATTTTTAAAGGGAGAACTTTGTCTTTTCAAACAAGACTTCACAAGATGAAACTTGCATCTGAAGAAGTGAGGTTCTTACCCATGAAAGCTTATGCTCCCAGTACTTCTGTTAGTCTCAAAGGTGCCACAGGACCCTCTGTTGCTTTTTACAGATTCAGACTAACACGGCTACCCCTCTGATACAAGATGAAACAGTACATCATCAGAAGAGAGAAATTAGGGTTACCATATTTTGTGCCTCCAAATGGAGGACACTCCACAGCCCCCGGCCCCGCCCCCAGCCCCGCCCACACCCCGCCCCCTCCCCAAAGTCTCCGCCCCCTCCCCTGCTTCCCGCGAATATTTGATTCGCGGGAAGCCTGAAGCAGGTAAGGGGGGTGTGGGGGGAGGAGGCGTGGCCCAGGCTGGCCCCCCGGCGTTTCCAGCCTGGGTCAGCTCGGGCCCTGGGGTGCCGGCCC
>NC_048300.1:76048973-76079894 GCF_013100865.1 Trachemys scripta elegans
GGCCGGGCTCCCCGCGGGCCCGGCTGACCTCCCGATTTTCCCGGACATGCCCGGCTTTTGGGGATTTCCCCCCGGACGGGGATTTGAGCCCCCAAAAGCCGGACATGTCCGGGAAAATCCGGACGTATGGTAACCCTAAGAGAAATACTCCTTTCATGGCTTCAAAAGATAGGAAGGTACTGCTTAGAGCTAAAGGTAGTTTTTTTGGCAAATAGTGAACTTGCTGAAAAGTATAGTTTCAAGGAGGCCAAAACTATTCACTAATTTGTGTCAAATTAGCTGAATATTTTCAGCTGAAAAAAGGGAGGCGAAATTCCAAACAGTTGAAATATTCTGTTTTAACACTTTCAAAATGAAACGTTTGAACTTCTTGTTTTGATTTGGTCTAATTTGGGGATAGGGAGGAAGAAAAAAATTAACCCAAAATTATTTTATAAATCATATTAGTACAAAGAAAATAAGTTTCCAGACTACTAGTTATTTGCACTTTAATACTCAAAGTACTTTTTATTCACATTTTAATAGGTGAGGAAAGGAAGGATGGTTCGGGGGAGGGATAGCTCAGTGGTTTGAGCATTGGCCTGCTAAACCCAGGGTTGTGAGTTTGATCCTTGAGGGGGCCACTTAGGGATCTGGGGCAAAATCAGTACTTGGTCCTGCTAGTGAAGGCAGGGGGCTGGACTCAATGACCTTTCAAGGTCCCTTCCAGTCCTAGGAGATGGGATATCTCCATTTAAAAAAAAAATGTAGGGCACTAGTCTAGGATTTGGGAAACCTGTGTTCAGGTTCCTGCTCTACTACAGACTTCCTATAGGACCTTGAACATTTAGCTTGTCTGTGCTTGAATTCACATCTGTAAAATGGGGATAATAGCACTTCTCTACATCACTGGGGCATTGAGAATGATAAATTAACGAGTGTGAGATTCTACAGTGATGGGAGCCATGTAAGTGCCTAAGATAGATAGGCCAGTTATCCATAATATGAATTAAGGAGTTTCTCTGTTTATAAACAAATAGGTTCAAATTATTTCATACTGTATATGCAGCAGCTTTTTAAAAATAAACTCAACTACTTAGTAATATTAATACCACTTAGCAATTTGATAGCACACTTCATCAGTAGATTTCAAAGCATTTTCAAAGGAGGCCAATGTGATCCCTATTTTACAGAGGCGGAACTGAGGCACAGAGTGGCAGTGACTTGCCCAAGGTCACCCAGCAGGCCAGTGGTAGATCAGGGAATAGAACCTACCATCTCTTTAGTCCCAGTCCAGTGCTTGATTTGCTAGGCGACACTGCCTTTCCTATATATATAACTCTTCTATAGTGTATTAGTCTGTATTATCCTCAAACGCGTTGTTTTAGCTTGTGAGACCTTGAATGCAAGGATTTCATTCTTTGTTTGGCATACTATTGTGAATTACCATATATGCTGATAGCTCTGTATGGTGGCGTGGCAGCGCCATGATGTTTAAGGTTGTGTCATGACTCCTGTTTAAAGGTTGACTTTTCAAAATTCTCTAAAATCAACATGCTTAGTCAGATTCCTTTTTAAATTTGGTGTGCCTTTGGAGGATGCAGGGTAGGGTTAGTGACCCAAATGCTGAGTCATTTGAGCTAGGAGTCTGAAAATATAAGCCTTGACTCTTAGCAATTTTTAAATAAGTTATTTATTTTTTTTGCAGGGGTATGTCTACACTGCAATAAAACACCTGAGGCTGGTCCATGTCAGCGGACTCAGACTCATGGTGCTTATAGTAGGGTATAAAATTGCAGTGTCGACCTTCGGGCTCAGGCTGGAGCCAGGACTCTGGGACCCTCAGGCTGCAGCCCAAGCTCTGCGAGCCCGAGTCAACTGACACGGATCAGCTGCGGATGTTTTATTGCAGTGTAGACATACCGTATGTGTCTTTTGCCAAGAGCTAATGATAAAACCGTTGATATGGGTCAAAATGTTTTCTGTCTGTCAAGTCTTACCCAAGACAGTGCATGGCACCCACCAAATCTTTCTGGGACCCAAATTGAAAAAGGTATTTTATAAAGGGCACATGCACTCTGTAAAAATGTACAATCCTGAGAAATCACTAGAGGGTTTCCAGTCCCACCATTTTATATACTTCAAAGTTTGACTCGTGTAAGTGCTTTAGAATCCAAACAGTTACTCGGATTGCTTTGAAATTTGGTGTACCTCCTAGAGTCGTAGGGTAGGGTTAGTGGTACAAATTTGGAGTCATATGACTGAGGGGTTCCAGAGTTAGAGGCCCCCCAAAAAAGTTTTTTCCTTCTGCTGTTAAACTGAGAGGTACTAATGACTGGATAAATCACAGATCTCACTGAGCTTGATGGCTGTGGAGGTGGGGGAAAGAGGGAGTGAGGTTGCAGTGAGGGGAGGAAGTTATGGGGGGGATAAATGGGAGTGGGTGGTACGGGGAGAGAGGTTGGAGGCTCAGGTGAGGGAGGTTGGTGAGAGTGGAGGAGTGGGAAGGGGGATGTGGTGGGGAATGCCAGGGGAACTGAGGGGGTAGGAGCAGTGTCAGCCCCACATTCCCCTCCCATGTGTGTGTGCCCAGATCTAGGGGACTCTTGCCCCTGTAGTGGGGTCTGAGACCCCATCGCCTCCCTCAAATGAGCTCAGATATTGGGGCCTTGCCCCTCTGAGTGTGTCTGAGCTCCTCACACTGCTCCCCTTTGTGTGCTAGGATTTGGGGGCCCATCTACAGGGGGTTAGTTCCCCCCACCACCTCATGTGAGACAGTTTTTGGATGATGTTGCCCGTTTGGTTGGGGAGCGGAGAATGGGCATTTTTCATATATATCAGTCTCTAAAATTCTTGGGAGGGGAATGGGAACATCCGTTGAGATGAAGAGAACAGTTCATGTGTCTCAGAACTGTTGTTTCAGGTTGTACTCATGTTGCGGTCTCATTCAGCTGAGAACATCACATTACCGTGGGCAAACCTCCTCCCCCCCCCCCCCCATTTTGTCTTTTAATAGTATTAGATAGAATACTATGAGTGAAAGTGAATGGGTTACAAAAGCAGGTGAAGATCTTGTACCTTTCAGCAGCTGTGAGGTTGGCAGAGTAAAGGTGAGTATGTGGGTGAGTGTGTATTCTGAAAGAGGGCAGAGTTAAGGTTGTATGGGAAACCTTAACTGTATTTCCTGATTTTTCAGAAGTTTGAGGTTTTGCTCAACCCAACTTTGTGCAAGGAGGCAACATACCACCAAACAACCTTAATTCTGTGTTAACGTCATTTTTTGCTGCTGAATAAATATTTGACACCGCAATTACCTTCAGAAGCCTTGGGGATCAATTGCTGCAAAACTACTGCTCAGCCCTGGACTGGAGCATGCTCAGTGCCCTCTGTGAGGATGGCACATTCTTCATGGCATTAGAATGTTTGGAGGATTTTGCTCTCTGCTTTTAACAAGCCTCTACTGAGCATGTGTAAATGGTGATTTTCAGAGGTTCAGAATTCAGATTAATTTCGGTAGATTTTCACAGGGACATCAAAAATGATCCTGTCACATTTCAAATCCCTGTTCCAAAGCATGGAAGTATGTTAGAGCTTTTCAGTGAAACAGTTGTAAGAATTTTTTACATTGGCAAAACCATATTTTTCCTAACCTTTTTCTCAGAAATAGATTAACAGTTTTTGCTGAAACTTCTGCCTTCCTACTCCCAGAATAAATAAAAATAAATTCAGGTTGAGGCAGAGATCCAACATGGAAAACTTCAGCTTGAAAGGTTCAAATCTGTCAAATTTATAAGCAACTGAAAAGTGTTAGACTCACTGCTAATGCTGCCTAGAATATTTATAATTTTACTGTTTACAGTAGACTCATAGTGTCTGTGATCTTTGCTGCCACCTCCTTCTTCCCACACATACAGGCCTTGTCCAAATCTTACCATTTTTTCCTCCACCATGTTTTGAAAATCAAGTCATTCCTTTTTTGGCATCTAAAACTCTTGTCTATTCTCTGGTAATCTTGTATCTTGACTATTACAGCCACCTCCTTTCCCCCATTGTAATCACATCCCCTCCCTCCAGTTCATCCAGAATGCAACTGCTAAAATGAACTTTACTTTTTTTTTTTTTAATTTGACTGTTAGTGCCACCTTCAAATACCTCTTCTGACTCACACTTATGCAGAATATGAAGATAAACTACTTGTTCTTTCCTTTAAGGACCTACCTAACTCAACCTGACCTATATATCCAACCTGGCTCAGTGATGCTGGTCCCAGTGCCCTGTTTTCCCACTTCTCTCAACTATGTCCATAGTTGATTCAGCTCTTCATTCTTCTGAAGTAAATAGTTCAATGCATCTTAGTGCAAGTCTGTTTCAGATGAGGTCCTTTAAAGCAAAACAAATACAAACAAAAAGGCCAACCAAAGTTGTGTCTTTCAGCTTTGTATGGATGCTAACTATACTCTGGCATTTAAAAGTGTTGGGATACTAGCCCTGTTGCCCTTGGCCAAAAATTCCCTTCCCTTTCTCCCCAGTTGGCTGCCACTCTTCACTTAGAGCAGGGGTCTCAAAGTCCCAGCCTGCGGGCCATCTGCGGCCCGAGAACCTCCCCACTGCAGCCCACGGAGGAGAGACGCATGCAGACACGCTGCCCAATGTCTCCTGCAGGTGCCGCCCCCGGCAGCTCCCATTAGCTGGGGGAGAGGGACAAAGATACCATCACTAGTTGCTGGGCAGAGTCAGCCATGGAGGCAGCGTCACTTTTTTCCACAATGAATATAAACAAGTCAAAATACCGAACACAGCTATCTGATGCACACCTTGATGCAATCCTGAAGGTTTCAACTGCTCAGTCATTGAGGCCAAACCTCAACAAACTGACAGACCTGAAGCATTGCCAGGTGTCTGGCAAACACTAAAAACTCTCTGGCAGGTGAGCATCTTCAGTGACATGATTGGCCTGTTGGGAGGATTTGAGGACTGGCACTGGCCCTAAGGTAAATTGAGTTTGAGACCCCTGACTTAGAGACTGCTAAATTTGATGATGTTTACAACTGACATAAATACAACTTAGAGATCTTTAAAGATGAGGCATTATATGAAATATCAAACTACTTGCATGTGGAGAAAAGAAGATAATACTTTTAACATGACTCTCTAATCCAAATATTCTAATATGCACATTTAAAACTTGCTAACACTGAAACAGTCCAGATGTATGGGACACTAATGCATAGAGTAGCAGTTTCTCTCCACACTACTTCCCCATAAAGTGACAATGTACATCATAGGATCCTCACTGGTTTACATCCTTAAAATTCACACTGTTTACAAGAGTTGGAGTGCCTGGCGCTTTCTAGAGACACTTAGGTACCATAATGATGGAGACAGAAGGGAGGTGAAAAGAGAGCAGATTAAAATCTTAAACAAAAACACGCACACAGAGAATTGTTATTAAGCAATTGACATTCAAGATTTTTCCATTAGATTAAAGAAATGTCAGTCTATAATGCTGTCATTTAGATATATTTCCCCCCATGTTTTCAGTTTTAGACATTACTTCTCAGATTTGCTTAAACCACATTTCTCTGCTGAAATCAAAACAATGACTTAATGAAGTTCCTGGTTATCATAAATGTATTTCACAATGAATGCCACAGACCTAAATTCCATGTTAATAATCTAGATTTCAGGTTGAACATTGCATAATCTCAATTTTAAATGTTTTAAACTCCAAATCAGTTCAATATAACTTTTTTCCATAAATTATTTTATCCGACCTATCTTTGTATTATTATGTGGGAGCAGGATCTGATGAAATGAAAGATCTGTTTATAGGAATTCACAATCAGGTAAGTTTGTATGTCCTTGCAGTTTCTGTTGAACAAAGATGATCTGTCAGAAAACTTAATGCTATCTTGTGTGATGGGGTGATGTATGAGAATAAGCAAAAACTCCAAGTGAGCCTCCCTTTGTGCAGAACCGTCACTGCTGCCACATAGCTGATATAGACTCTTTTCAGCTGTCACTTTCTATACAAAAGAGAGAAGAAGCAGGGTTTGGATGCTTATTCCCAGTGTACTAATCTGATTGTATCTCTCTAAAACCAAGCTTAATGTCTGCAAGGTCACCTATTGTTTTTTCTCCATCACGATGGAAAGGTCTGGAGTTTTGACTTTTATATACATTGTATAAATTCACTTTTAACAAAGAAGGCAAAACCTTAGGCATCTCTTTGCATCAAGAACAAAATATATCTAATGTTGATGACTATATATCTTGAGGGACAAAGACTAAAAATTGTGTAACAATATGCATGACATTGTTTAAACCATTGGGTAGACTTTTGTGTGTTGCTTATATCCTATCTAACCACAGGAGCAGAGGATTAATAGCGAATATATGTATATATAATGAGAATAACTTGTCAACAATAAATTAAAATATGTTTGTTCTCATTAGCTAGCATCACGGTCAGTTATTTAACTGTGATAGATGTGGTTTTGTGGAGGAGCTTTAAAAAAGCAAACAACCCCCCACCCCCATCATTGTTCCAAACTCATATGGCTGCCAGTCATTGCTGAATCCATATATATATTAAAGGAATACCAGTGGAAAAATAAAGAATGTGGGCAATAAGATCCTTGGGTCAGTACATTATATCTCAGTATTATATATCCCTTAAATGGCTGCATGTGTGTACATGCTCCGTGCGTTTGGGTTGAAGCATGTGCCCTGTGCCTCTTTGTGCATTCAAATGAGTGGTATAAAGGGTGGTACCATCCAGATTTCCCTTCAGTTCCTTCTCAGCACCTGTGGCTATGAGCTGGGGCTTTGTCAAACTACGGAGTAACTTCTGTGTATGTGTGGGCAACTGAAAAATAGGATGAGAACTAAAAGTTCATATAACACACCAGATCTCTCACGATTTCTGTTTAAAAGGACCCAACTTTACTTTCACTTGTCCACATAGATGCAGAAAGTGTCACAAACTGTCATTCTGGATCAGGGAAATGTTCGTTTTTGGTTCTCTTAGCTAGTTATTCTTTGCACTAAACAGAACACAGATCAGTTTCTCTTAAGCCCATAGTGACCAGGCTCATAAGAAGTCTGTTCATATTTGAAACTTCCCGTTAGGTTTGGAATTGTGATATGCCTCCCTTTGAGCCACCTGATGCCTGTGAGCTCCCGTTTTAAATGAGATTTTTATTCCTGTTGGCAATGACATCAGTTCACAAACTAAGTGAGCTTCAGCTCTAGTGACTGCTCGATCCCACCCTAATTTTTACAAAATGAGATACTACAGTCTAAATCCTCAGCTGGTGTAGATCAGCACAGCTCCAGTGAGCCTTGTGAATTCCTTAGATAAAAATAGGATGGTGTTGGGGATACCTCAGATTCCTTGTAAGTCAGTCAAAATTTTACCTTGAACATTTAGTATGTTTCTCCTTACCTTAAATGGCCGTACAATGCATATCTATACAGTAGCTGGGAGGTGTGATTCCCAGAGCAAATAGACAGGCATATGTTCGCTAGTTCTGCTCAAGCTAGCATGCTAGAATTAGTAATGTCTGTGGTGGCTTGGACTATCCACCCAATTACGTACTCAAGGAGTCAGCCGGGATTGTACTCGGTTGGCTAGCCTGAGCGGCTTCCTGTGCTGCTGTAGCTATGCAGAGCTGTCACGTTTCCCTCTTCTTGTGCTGGGAATTGCACCTTCCAGCTGCTGTGTAGACATACTCTTAGGCAAGAACCTGCTCTGCTAGTTGGATGTGGAAAAACCTCTGGGTTTTTAAGTAGAGTGGATTAAAGCCCTAATTATTTAAATCCAACTACTTCTTGTATTTGGCAGCAATACAGTAGGTCACACTATGCCCAGGGTGACCATTTCTAGCCATGAAGGGCACATTAGGTGGAAATGTCATAAGTGACTTAGGAGCAGAAGTCCCTTTGGAAGTTACTTAGGTCATTTTAAAAATCCAGCCCATCAAGAGAAGGTCAGAGAGATGTTAATAAGGGTATGTCTTCTCTACAGGGTAGGGACTTTTTGTCTGTAACCTGTAGCCACTTCTGTGGCATGTTATTTCTAAACAATTTGCATGTTGAAATGTAATGGGTTAACGTACTCCTTTAAAACAAACAAACAAACAAAAAAAACAACTTAAGAGAATCTTTTTCCCCTTGTTATAACTATTGGAGAGCCACAACAGTGTCTCAGAATTACGGACATGTTAAAATCAGCAGCAGATTTTCTTCAAATACACAAGTGCAGAGATTCTCATCTAAAGATGGAAGGAAAGTACTGTATTTTCTGGCGTATAAGACTACTTTTTAACCCAGGAAAATCTTCTCAAAAGTCGGGGGTCGTCTTATACGCCGGGTGTCGTCTTATAGGGCGGGTGCTGAAACTTCCGAGCCGGACTGGAGAATCTGCGGTCGCCGCATATGGTGGTGGGAGCTCAAAAATGGCCGCGGCCACATCCCCGCCCGATGACGAGGTGAGGGGGCGCCTCACCGGGAAGGTGTAAGTGAAGGGCAGAGCAAGCTGCAGGCGTCCGGGACGCCCGGGGTATGGAAAAAAGAGAGAGAGCGGCGCTGTGCCCAGAAAAACACGCCTCTTTCACCCGTCTGGCCCGCCCTTGTATCCTATTACCGTACCTCCTTCTCTGCCTCTCAGATCTCGCTCCTGAGGACTGCAGTGAAGCGGCGCAGGCGCGCATGTGCGAGATCTGAGAGGCAGAGAAGGAGGTAATAGGATACAAGGGCGGGCCAGATGGGTGAAAGAGGCGTGTTTGCGTTACCGCTCTGATAGTCTTGGAGACAGGGAGGGCTGGGCAGGCAGGGAGAGCTGACCAATCCAAGCAGGCTTTGTATACAACAACCAGCCAATCGCCGGTAAGGTACATCGCTTGCCGTGATTGGCTGGTTGTTGTATACTGGGTACCACATACAGTACAGCACCAGTATCTGTACCTGTTCATACAGTATAGCACCAGTACATACAGTACAGTATACAAATGTCCAACAGTCAAAACCCCATCATGGCTCCACCAGCAAGAAGAAAGAAATATGAAGCCAGTTTCAAACTTAAAGTTGTAAACTTTGCCATGGAACATAATAACTGCGCTGCTGCAAGACAATATGGAGTAACAGAAAAGATGGTTCGGGACTGGAAAGCAAATGAAAAAGCATTAAAGAGTATGCCAAGGGGTAAGTGTGCATTAAGAAGAGGCACTCCACATTGGCCAGAACTCGAAAAACATGTAGCAGACATGGTGAATGAGCATCGCCAAAACGGTTATGTAGTGACACGAAATAAAATACATTTGTTTGCACTTCAGTGGGCCAAATCTAACCCAGATCACAGCAACAGATTTAAGACCACTGTATCCTGGTGTACTAGATTCATGGGAAGGCATAATATGGTACTGAGGCAAAAGATGAAAATTGCCCCAAAATTACCTGCAGATCTTGATAGCAAAGTAAATAGTTTCCATCGATACGTAATACAACAGCGCACTAAACATGGCTATGCGTTAAGTAGTATTGGAAATATGGATGAAACTCCAATGAATTTTGATATGGTTGGAAATAAAACTGTCCATCAAAAAGGTGAAAAAACAATTTTAATTAAAACAACAGGACATGAGAAGTCCAGTTTTACAGTGGTACTAGGATGCACAGCTGATGGCGCCAAACTGAGACCAATGATTATTTTTAAAAGAAAAACAATGCCGAAATTCAAGTTCCCTGTTGGTTGTTTTGTACATGTGAATGAAAAAGGCTGGATGGATGAAGAAGGGGTAAAGCTATGGCTTGATAATGTATGGAGCAGGCGACCAGGTGGACTTATTCAAAAATGTAGTCTACTGGTGTGGGATATGTTCAGGGCTCATTTAACTCCCAGCACCAAGCAAATGCTTGCAAGACTAAACACAGATGCGGCAGTTATTCCTGCAGGATTGACATCGTTGGTACAGCCACTGGATGTGTGCCTAAACAAGCCATTTAAAGATCGCATTCAAGAACAGTGGAATGAATGGATGGTTAGCGGTGAAAAGTCATTCACAAAAGGAGGAAACATGCGTGCTCCACAGGTGGATGTTTTGTGCAAGTTTGTCATAAAAGCCTGGAATGATATTGATGCAGAAACAGTAATCAAGTCTTTCAAGAAGTGTGGCATATCAAATTCATTAGATGGTATGGAGGACGACTACTTGTGGCAAGATGAAGAGGAAGCCGAAGCTGAGACCACACCATCTGATACGGAATTCGATCCATACGATGACTGCCTTACAAATGTATCACAAGATGTCATTGATGTACTTATGATATCAGATGACGAACAGGAGGATTTTGAAGGCTTTTAAAGGGAAACTGTCACGCCAGCAAAACCTGTAAAAATACCGTAGCTTGCAGTTATGATGGGCGTTGCTAACTCGCCAGGGACTTGCCCCGGCACTTGCTCTCTCTCTCTTGTTTGTTATCTTCCTCCTATCATCATCAGTTCCAGTTTGGTTGACAGCTTAGAAAACAAACAGCATGGCAGCTCCCATGGGTTTATTGTCTTATCCTTCCTTTCAGCTTTAGAGTGAATTAGGAAAAGTTTAATCCACTTGCACTGTTTTATGTTTACATGTTTGATGACAAACAGCCTTATGTTTATAAGTGACAGTTTTCCTGCTAAGTACCTGCATGTCATAAGCATTTGAATTAAAATTACCATATTGAAATCAAATCTGATGTTTTTTAAATTTTTTTTTGGTGTGCGTTGGAAGAGGGGTAGTCTTATACGGCGAGTATATCCCAAACTCTATATTTTAACTGGAAAAGTTGGGGGTCGTCTTATACGCCCAGTCGTCTTATACGCCGGAAAATACGGTAATTGGGTATGGCACACTGCAAAGCAAAATGTTATTGCTAATTATTATGATTTAAATCTGTTGTATCTATTTTATTTCAGACTGTAAAAGTCTTCTGAATACTACTCTCGTTTATCATCAGTATAGGAAATGAATCTCGGTAGTAAGAGTAATTTTTGTTCTATAGTAAATAGACAGGGATGGCAGAATCTTGTTCATGTCTTAAGTGATATTTGATGGCATTGGATATTTGATGGCCAATTGCTTTTTCCTTCTACATATAGTTCACATCCCCTGTTCCCCCATATTGAGCTGTTGTGTGTGCCTTTGGGGATATATCTGGTTTAGTTGGCTAGTTGGTTTATTTAAAAAATTCTGTATTACAGTCCATAGCTCTTCTTTATGAAAGCACACAAACTATGTAATGTTAAGTATCTAATTGAAATCCTTCTGCAGTAATGGTAGGGTTAAGAATTTGAAGCTGAATTTCTGTCTACCTAGGTCTTTGCAGAAAAAGAGAACAGAAAAGAGCACATCTGTCACATTCAGAAGAGGAAGCAAAATGAGGCTGATCGCCTAACGAGAAAGTAGGTTTTAATTTCAAACTGTTCTGTGGAAGGTTTTTCTGAATCCATCTTGCCTACCAATAAAGGGGAAAAAAAAGAATGTGGGAAAGCAATGTCGGTCATAATTATCATGAACCATCTGACTTGTATTAGGAGATGGAGGGCTCAAAGTGTGTATCTACTCTCAAAAGTGTTACACTCCAAAGTAACACTGGAAAATGGTACCACCTTACTAAGATCTGTTGTCTGTATACATTCAATCATATTTGCTTGTTTTAGTGAAACAAATTTTTACTACCGTTCAGTCCTGCAGAACACAGGTTTGGGCAAGTGGACTGGATTCATGCCATATAAGCTTTTCAACAAAACTGTTGCATTCTAATTGGAGTGTAACCTGTGCAAGCCTCAGGGCAGACTGTCAAAAAGCAGGGCAGATACCCCAAACTGGCTGTATGTTCTATAATTAGATTTCACCAACCCAGTAAAAATGTGAACTCCTGAAGCGCTATAACAGTCTTACCATGGAGTCACAGACAGTCCCCTTGGGCATTCCACTCTATCTTCCCACCCAGACAAGATGAACTTTGGCATGGTTTTCACTGGTGGTGGTGGTGGGGGAAATCTATCTAAGTTACGCAACTCCAGCTACGTGAACAATGTAGCTGAAGTCGACGTACTTAGGTCTACTCATGGCAGTGTCTTAATTGAGGTGAGTTGACTGCTGATGCTTCCCCGTCGACTCTGCCTGTGCTCCCCCACCAGTGGAGTACAGGAGTCGACGGGAGAGCGCTCGGCGTTGATTTATCGTGTCTAGACTAGACGCGATAAATTGACACCCCCCTCAGATCGATTGCTGCCCGCTGATCCGGTAGGTAGTATAGACATACCCTTAGTGACAGTCAGTTACTGTACACTGGAGATCACACAAGATTCAGGTTGTTTCCAGCCACTTATCCCAGGTAAATTTGTACGTCACATCTCATACCAAAGACATCACTTGTAGCTAATCCTATAGGAAACCAACTAAGGATTTACTAACTAGGAAAAAGGAAATGAGTTATCAGGTTAAAGCAGGCAAACATATATACATGAATGAGTTTGTCTGTTTTTTAAAAGGTGACAGCATTGTAGTCATCTATCAGCACTGAATGTCTTTTAGGGTTAACCCAGGTTTCCTAGCTTCTGTTTCCTAGCTCCAGTGAGAGTCCAAACAGCAAAGAGTGAACAAGAAAATCTGTCATCTATCTTTGTCCTTCCTCCATAATTCAAGCTGATGAGATGAGCTCTTTTGCACGTAGTCTCTTCATGATGTGTGAAGGGGCAATTAACAGTCTTTGTATTGTGATGTCCCACAATGGCCCATTTCATTTTGATAGCCTTCTTAATGAGCAGGAGATGATCCCTTCTGACAGTTTGACAGTTTCAGGGCAAATGTTTTTAGTTATAAAACAAAAACTTAAGTATTACTTTATGGCACATGATAAAGATATGTGAGATTAATGTATACAGCAATTTACAAGCATTTCATAAAGCCTAAACACATTGTTTTAAGTTCAGTAACCATCTTAACCATACTAACACACAGGTTTTCTTCAAATACACAAGTGGTTTTGGGCAATGAATTTGGCCAAGCACTGACAAGGCCTAAAGCCTTGGGAAGAGCTGGCACCTGGTCTGCCAGTGTCACACCATTGTTTTCAAATTCTGCCATCAGTTGCACAAGTGCAGCTTCACTAAAAAGCAGAATTTGAAGTAGGAGTTGCACAGATTTAATTAAGAACAGCATTTGGCCTGTTGTATCTTTATCGCTGGTGCTGATGAATAAGCCATCTCTCCTAGGGTTACCATATTTCGAGCCTCCAAAAGGAGGACACTCCACCGGACCCCGGCCCCACCCCCAGCCCCGCCCACGCCCCAACTCCGCCCCTTCCCCAAAGTCCCTGCCCCAACTCCGCCCCCTCCCCTGCTTCCCGCGAACATTTGATTCGCGGGAAGCCTGAAGCAGGTAAGGCGGGTGTGGGCTCTGCGCCCCCGGCCCAGCACCGCCACCCGCATGTTCTGATTTTCCCGGACATGTCCGGCTTTTGGGAATTTCCCCCCGGACGGGAAAATCCGGACGTATGGTAACCCTAATCTCTCCACCTCTAATGTGAGATGAATGAGGACAGGAGCAAACAATCATTGAATTGGTCACTGTTAGCAGAGGTACTGGACAAATGAAGTATACTGAGAAGTACATAGTGATATCCAAATATATCTTGTACTGAATGTGACAGATGGCAATTTCCTGCAATGTTCTGGACAAACCTTATTGAATTAAGTTTATGTATCATTGTGGGCTGGGGATTGTATGTAATTGCATGGGGAAGGGGGACCACAGCCCCCCAGAAACTAAGAACAGTGAGGCAAATTCACTCAGGTTATAAGACTTCCAGAGAGCTACCACCACCTGTTGACAGGCTCTCATATATTAGTTTGAACTGGATTCTCCAAGGACTACTAGACAGAGTAAGGATTTTTGGATAAATAGTCTGAGTTTAAACTGACTCAGGGATCTCATTTTGATCCAGCAAACAGACAGGACCTTCTATCAAAGGGAGGGTCTAATCCTTAGGTAAGGATTGGAGGGACTGACACTGACTAGAGCCCTTGTTGAGAGTAAGAGGATGATATCTGGTAATTTATTAGCATGCAAGTAGGTTCTTTTATTGTTTTTTAACAGGTTTTCTCTGTAATGCTTTTACCTTAAGAATAATCGTGCTTGCTTAGAAAGAGCTGTGTGGTAACTTAGCTGTGGTAATTATGCTGTTTAGCATCTCTGAAAAGAGTAGTAAAGCAGACTGGCTTAGGCAGCCTGACTTTGCTGGGGAGGTCACAGTAGAGGCAGGGAACTGTGCCGTGTGGAAATACCCCAGTCAGAAGGGTGAGAGATGCCGATCTTAACTTGAGAGGTGACAGCTGAGGAGCTGGGAGCCTAGAGTGGGTACCTGTGCTGGACCATGAGGGAAAAATACAGGTGCAGCTGCCCTGGACTGTAACACTGGATATCAGCTGAAGTGATTTATAATACTAATTTT
This sequence comes from Trachemys scripta elegans, assembly GCF_013100865.1. Lineage (NCBI taxonomy): Eukaryota > Metazoa > Chordata > Testudines > Emydidae > Trachemys > Trachemys scripta. The sequence goes on from NC_048300.1 coordinate 76,063,452, forward strand.
TATACAACCCAAGAAAACGTGGTTAAGCTGTGTAAGTATAAATAAAGGCTTCAGCTATAGGAATTATGGAGGTGCTTTCTGTGGATAAATATGTATAAGCAGGACTATAAAGGTAATAATGGCTCTTAATTTAGTCAAGATAATTAGGGTGAGCCTCTTTAATTGTGTAGAAAGGTAACAAAAACAGACATGTAATCCTGTTCCCAGTTTTTGAGAATGGATTATCATATCGTATCAAATCAAAACTGTAATTATTCATTTTTTTTATCAGGCTACAAATTTTCTGATTTAAAGACACCCTCTCCCAAGAAAAAGTCCAGTGTTATGGCCCTCATAGGGGATCACATATTATACTGAGAGGACTATACTTTATGGGCTGGATCAGTGGTGGGCAACCTGTGGCCCGTGGGCTGCACATGGCCCATCAGGGTAATCTGTTGGTGGGCCGCAAGACTTCCCGCAGCAGCTCCCATTGGCTGGGAACGGCGAACTGCGGCCACTGGGAGCTGCAGGCGGCCGCGTCTGCGGATGGTCAATGTAAAGAAACTGTCTTGCGGCCCGCCAGAGGATTACCCTGACAGGCCGCATTCAGCCTGCGGGCTGCAGGTTACCTACCACTGGGCTAGATCCTAGGTCATGTTGAAGTCAATAACAGATTTCCCATAGATTTCAGTGACACTAGGATCTGGACCGATATACTTTAGGTTGCACTTTCTTGCACTGAAAAGACATTAGGCTAGTGTCTTTCCTCTGTAGCCACATCAGTGCAGGGATTCCTTTGTTCTTGATCAGCTTCAGTTTTCAGGTACAAATTCCTTTAATATGGCCAAATTACATTAGCAACATAAAAAGAGAGATCCAGTTCCTTGATAATGACTAAAACACAAGGCTGAATTTTCCTCTTTGATGAGAGAGTGCAAACTTAACATTATCACAAATAGTAAATTAAATGCTGCATGTTCTTAGGATGAGTTTGAAGACCAACTGAACTGTCTGTCTTTGTTTTTACTTCTTGTGAGGGGAATGGAAGCAATTCAAAGATGTTGTTAAGGGTGGGGAAAGAATATTTATAGTTATCTACTAAGTTCTGTATGATGAAATTATATGGAGAGGAAACCCAAGGCATTTCTCCAAATCAGTAAGTAAAGCTCAATTACTTGCCTTTTGCCGATTGAAAATTGTGCAGTCTGAGGTAGGTAGTCTGTGGCTGTGGGGAAGCTATGGTATGTTGTATGGACTGCTGAATGTGTGTGGTTGTTACCACTAGCCTTTTTTTGGTCTTACCATTTGTCACTGATGGTATCAACAATAAGACGAGGGCCTTGGCTACACTTGCAAGTTACAGCACTGTAAAGGCTTCTCATCCACAAGGCATTTGCAGCGCTGTATCACTGTGGTTGCAGCGCTGCATGTACTCCACCTCTCCGAGAGGAATAGTGAGTATTGTGCTGCCGCTGCGGCGCCTTTGTGGTCGCCCAATGCGCTGTGAATGGTCTCCAGAATTATTCGGCAGTGTCCCACAATGCCTGTTCTAGCCACTCTGGTCATCAGTTCAAACGCTACTGCCCTGGCCTCAGGTAACCAACCATGTGACCCACCCTTTACATTCCCCGGGAATTTTAAAAATCCGCTTCCTGTTTGCTCAGCCCGGTGTGGTGTGGAGTGCTATCAGCAAATCTTTCCAGGTGACCATGCCTCCATGTGCCAAGCGAGCCCCAGCATGGAGCAATGGCGAGTTGCTGGACCTCATCAGTGTTTGGGGGGAAGAAGCTGTACAGTCCAGCTGTGCTCCAGCCATAGGAATTAGGATACCTTCGTGAAGGTATCAAAGGACATGATGGAAAGGGGCCATGATCGGGATGCCCTGCAGTGCAGGTTTAAAGTGAAGGAGCTGCAGAGTGCCTACCGCAAAGCCCGTGACACAAACGGCCGCTCGGGTGCTCCCCCCGCGACCTGCCGATTCTACAAAGAGCTGGATGTGATACTTGGGGTTAACCCCACCTCTACTCCGAGCACCATCATGGACACTTCAGAGCCGGTGGCGGGGGGGGAAGAGGTGGAGGAGGAAAATGGGAGTGATGGTGGTGGGCTGGATGGAGACACCCCAGAATCCCTGGAGCCATGCAGCCAGGAGCTCTTCTCGATCCAGGAGGAAGGTAGCCAGTCGCAGCGGCCGGTACTTGGTGGAGGACAAACAGAAGAGCAGGTTCCTGGTAAGCAGTTTTTTTTTTTTTTTTTTTTTTTGGGAAGGAATTTTTTCGGTGCGGGCTCTTTGGGAGAGGAGGGTTAGGCATGCATGCCTAGATGCGGAATAGTGCATTGATGTGGTTTGACATTGCGGTAATCGGCCTCGGTAATCTCCTCGAATGTCTCATCCAGAACGTGTGCAATGCTCTTGCGCAGGTTTATTGGGAGAGCCACCGTGGTCCTTGTCCCAGCCAGGCTAACTTGTCCGCGCCACTGTGCCGTGAGGGATGGGGGGACCATTGCTGCACACAGGCAAGCTGCATATGGACCAAGGCGGAAGCCACATTGCAATAGAAGACCCTCCCTTGCTTCCCAGGTCACCCTCAGCAGTGAGATATCGTCCAGGATGAACTCCTGTGGAAAATGTTGGGACAGTGCTCAGTGTAGGTGCCCCCTGAAGCTGTTGGCTCTCCCCAAGGCACAGAAACCCAGAGGACAGTGCAGCCCTGAAACAATCGGTCCCCCTTACTCACCATTTTGAGGCTCCCTTGGGATATGTGTGCTCTGTTTCGGATGGGAAAATTATGCTATTGTTTAGACCCTGTGTGTTTTCTACTCCTTAAGTGCGGGGGGAATCATTACTCTGTCTGGTATAAACAATGCTGCCTCTGTTAAATGTTGCATTTTGCCTATACAGCTGCATCAACCTTGAGACCTCAGCCGTCCCTCTTATCGCCTGCTCAGAGACTGCAAAGATTCAGGAAGAGACCGCGAAAAAGCAAAGAAGACTGCCGCATCACTTCTTGCAGCATATCTATTAAAGAGAATGAGAGAGCACAGAACTGGAGGGAGAGAGAAAGCAGGATCTGCCAGGAAAACACAGTGTACCAGTGGCAAAGCACTGATAGGCTCATAAGCATCCTGGAGCGCCAAGCAGACGCTATCCAGGAGCCTCAGAGGTCCATGCCTGAGTGAAGCTTTCACCCTTCCCGTCACAAATATTATGGAGGGCAGAGCACGTGGATATAACCGCGGGGATGCTGTTTTCGGCCAAGTCCAGCTTCCCATACAGAGATCGCCAGCGGCCCTTAAACGGCCAGAGGCACACTCCACAGTCATTCGGCTCCGTCTCAGCCTGTAGTTGAACTGTTCTTTGCTGTCAAGGCTCCCTGTGTAGGGTTTCATGAGCCACGGCATTAATGGGTAAGCGGGATCTCCAAGGATCACAATGGGCATTTCAACTTCCCCTACTGTGATCTTCTGCTCTGGGGAAAAAAGTCCCAGCCTGCATCTTCCTGAACAGCCAAGTGTTCCGAAAGATGCGTGCGTCATGCACCTTTCCGGGCCAGCCTATGTTAATGTCAATGAAACGCCCATGGTGATCCACAAGCGCCTAGAGAACCATAGAGAAATAGCCCTTCCGATTAACATACTCGGATCCTAGGTGGGGTGGTGCCAGAATAGGAATGTGCGTCCCATCTATCGCCCCTCCACGGTTAGGGAACCCCATTTGTGCAAAGCCATCCACTATTTCCTGCATGTTACCCAGAGTCACGGTTCTTCTGAGTAGGATGTGATTAACGGCCTTGCAAACTTGCATCAACACGATTCCAACGGTCAACTTTCCCACTCCAAACTGGTTTACGACCAACCGGTAGCTGTCTGGAGTTGCCAGCTTCCAGATTGCAATAGCCACCCGCTTTTCCACTGGCAGGGCAGCTCTCAATCTCGTGTCCTTGCGCCGCAGGGTGGGAGCGAGCTCCTCACACAGTCCCATAAAAGTGGCTTTTCTCATCCGAAAGTTCTGTAGCCACTGCTCGTCATCCCAGACTTCCATGACGATGAGATCCCACCACTCGGTGCTTGTTTCCCGAGCCCAAAAGCGGCTGAGAATGGTAGCGTAAGACCAGCCATGGCATTTTATCTACAGCATGGTTACTACAGATCAAGAAAACAAGCTGGTTAAAATACCACCTGCCCGGTGCCACTTGTACTGCTGCTGGAGCTGCAATGGTAGGGAATCTTAAGACTAGAATCCACATTTGTTTTGTTTTATTATTTAAACTATATCCCCTTTTTCCATTAAACTTCACTGAACCTGCTGTGATTAGTAAGCAAATTTGGCAAGCAAACAAGAATCATGTCAGAAAGCAGAGCCTGAATGTGCTGTGCTCTCAATCATGCTTTTCCCACAGTTCTATTTACTTTGTTAAAATGTTGTAAAATATTTTCGAGACACAAAAATGGTGCAGAGGAAAGTTTTTTTTTGTTTGTTTGTTTTTATTAGCAATGTTTCCAAAAAAAAAATCCAGTCCCCTGTAATTACTGATGATCAGAAAATATATTCTCCCCTTCTGCCTCCCCCTGTCACTGAAAATTTCAATTTATCAGTTAAAAAAAGAAAAAAGGTTACTCGTGCTGTGTAGGAGAGAGTAAGAATTCCCCTTAATCCTTAGTAAGAAACTTTATTTGTTTTACTACTGCTACTTGTAATAACTGTATCTCTACCTTGAGTATCACTGTGGGAATGAAACTGAAGTGTTCTTTGAGTGCTTGCTCATGTCTATTCAATATTAGGTGTGTGTGCTCGCCATGTGCACTGGTGCCAGAAGTTTTTCCTGCAGCAGTATCTGTAGGGGACCGGCTCTGGTGCCTTCTGGAGGGCGCCCGCATGGCACGGTATAAGAGGTGCCGCTGGCTCCCCCCACCCTCAGTTACTTCTTGCTGCCAGTGACAGTGCTGGAACATCTGCTGCTTCGGTTAGCATTGTTTCCTGCTCTGTTCTTGCAAACTTTTAAGCCCTGTAAAATAATTATACATAGTTAGTAGTTTTCTTAAACTCTCCGTTAGTCCCGAATGGGACCTAGCCGGGTGTCAGGACATGCCCCGGTCCTCAGGCTTTAAGCCCTGTGATCGCTGCGAATGGCCTGTGCCAGTCAGTGATCCCCATACCAGCTGCCCAAGGTACTTAGGCGAAGGGCACATAAGTGACAAGCGCCGTATCTGCAAGTCCTTCAAAGCTAGGACGAAGAAGGAGCGCGATATCTGCCTCAAAGCACTCCTAATGGAGTCGGCACTCACTTTGGCACCGGAGCAGCTGACTGACTCCGCACTGAGCACTGTGGCCTCTGTGTGCAGTGCAGCCCCAGCACCGTCCACGGGCCACTGGTCTCCCTCCATGGCTCCGGTCAAGAAGCTGAAAAAGACTGTGAAGGGAAGATCTCCTACCTCTTGCAAGGGAAAGGAGAGAGCGGGGGTGCGAGCCAAGACCTGTGTCAGGCAGCTCAACATCCCTCTCGGGAATTCAGGCCTCAGCTCAAGTTGAGCGGTGCAGCCCATCCCATGCCTTGCCTGCAACTCCAGATAGTGATGCAGGCCCCAGCCAGCTTCAGATGCTGTTGAAGCCCTTCAAGCAGCTCAGGAGATCCTGACGCTCCCGGTGCTGCCCTCACTGGCTCCTCAGGTACCCCGGTCTTGGGGAAAACCCGCGTTGGGACCTATGCGTGTGTCCCTACCTCAGCAGTACCGTTCCCCATCAAGAGGGACATCCTGCCAGCGTTTGCCCGCCTGGGCTTCCAAGAAGGAGTTCCGAGCGATCCTCGATGAGGGCATGAATAGCCAGGGCAGCCCTCCAGGTGGCATCAGACGCTGCTGCCCGCACCATGGCTTCTGCTATCTCCATGTGGCTAGCCTCTTTGCTGCTCCTCTCTGTGTTGTCCACTGAGGCTCAGCAGTCAGTGCAGGTCCTGCCCTATTTACGGAGTAAACAGACAGCAAATTGCATGGTCTCAAGGACTCCTGCACCAGCATAAAAACTCTGGGTCTCTACGTCCCAGCCCCGGTGCGTAAGCGGTTCAAACCGCAGCAGCCGCAGGGCCAGGGAGTGCGCCTCAGCAGGACCAGCCCCATAAATGAGCCAAGGGCTACAAGCACTGCCTGAACCACCTGTCTCCACCCTCTGCCCAGTCGGGCTTGACCCGTAATAAACAGGGGACCGAACTGTCGTTTTGAGGGTGCGCCTGAGGGTGACCTACCAGCCTATTCCCTGGATCCATCCTTCCCTGTGTTCTTCAACTGCCTTTCCCTGTTCCTCCCTGCTGGATGGCTATAACCTTGGACTGATGGGTCCTCAGCACAGTAAAACAGGGTTATATCCTCCAGTTCCTTTCTACCCCCCCCTTCCCACCTGTTTTCTCCATCCCTCTTCAGGGACCCCTCTCACAAGAGTCTCTTCGCGAAGGAGGTAAAGGAGTTACTACAGCTGGGTGTGGTGGAAGAAGTTCCTCTCGAGTACAGGAACAAGGGGTTCTATTCCGGGTACTTTTTAATCCCAAGGCCAAGGGCGATCTACGGCCCATCCTGGACCTGCGAGACTTCAACAAATACTTAAAGAAGTTAAAGTTCCACATGGTTTCCCTGGCTTCTATTATCCCCTCCTTGGATCCGTGAGACTGGTATGCCGCCCTCGACTTGAAGGATGCATACTTCCACATAGATCTTTCAAGGGCACAGACGCTTCCTCTGGTTTACGGAGTAGGAAGCCCTGAACCAGACTGACTTACCTGGCCAAATGGACGAAGTTTTCCCACTGGGCGTCCAAGCATGGCATCTCTCCCTCGCGTTCTTCCATACAGGCTGTCCTAGACAACCTGCTCCGTTTGCAGAACCAAGGCCTGGTACACTCTTCCATTAGAGTGCATCTAGTGGCCATCTCCGCTTTTCACCTGCTGATCCAAGGACAGATGGAGTTTTCCCATGACATGGTCAGATTCTTGAGAGGGCTCGAGAGACTCTTCCCGAAGGTACGGACTCCTGTCCCCCAGTGGGATCTTAACTTGGTCCTCTCTAGGTTCACCACCCCACCCTTTGAGCTGCTGGGTTCCTGCTCCCTTTCCCACCTGTCATGGAAGGTCACGTTCTTGGTGGCAGTGACGTCAGCAAGATGGGTCTCTGAAATTAAAGCCTTGACCTCAGAACCTCCGTACGTGGTCTTCTACAAAGATAAGGTTCAGTTGCAGCCCCACCTGGCCTTCCTGCCAAAGGTGGTCTCCACCTTCCATATGAACCCCAGGACATCTTCCTCTTGGTGTTCTGTCCCAAACCACATAAGACTAGTGAGGAGAGGCGTCTTCACGCCCTGGACATCCAGAGGGCCTTGGCTTTTTACTTAGAACATACCAAGCCTTTCTGAAAATTGACTCAACTCTTCATCGCTACAGCAGATAGGATGAAGGGTCACCCGGTGTCCTTGCAGAGGATTTCCAGTTGGATTACCTTGTGCATAAGGACCTGTTACGACCTGGCGGGGGTTTCACTGCCGCAAATTGTCAGAGCCCACTCGACGGGTGTGCAGGCATCTTTGGCGGCCTTCCTGGCACACGTCCCTACCCAGGACATCTGTAGAGCCGCAACATGGTCCTCTGTTCACACATTTACTGCTCATTATGCCATCACTCAGCAAGCCGGAGACGACGCTGGTTTTGTCAGAGCTGTGTTTCAATCTACATGTCCATGAACTCCTACCCACCTCTGGGGTACAGCTTTGGAGCCATCTAATGTGGAATGGACATGAGCAAGCACTTGAAGAAGAAAAGACAGTTACCTTTTCCATAACTGGTGTTCTTTGAGATGTGTTGCTCATGACCGTTCCACAACCCCCCCCTTTTTGCCCACTGTCGGACTTTCTGGCAAGAAGGAACTGAGGGTGGGGGGAGCTGGTGGCGTGCCATGCAGGTGCCACTCCAGAGGGCGCCAGAGCCGGTCCCCTACGGATACTGCTGAGGGAAAAACTTCCGGTACCGGTGCATGTGGCAAGCACACAGACTTAATATGGAATGGACATGAGCAACACATCTCGAAGAACACCAGTTATGGAAAAGGTAACTGTCTTTTACCATACATACATTTTATCCTGTTGAAAAGCAACATGGACTGATGTCAGAATCAGTGGGCATGCAAGGATTCTCAAACTTTTTCGTAGTTTGGACGACATCGTAGAAGTGTCCCACTAACCAAGTCTCCTGTCAAGCAACAATCACAACCTCTATGTGGCAGCTTCAGCAATTACGGAAATGGAAAAATATTAAGAAACACAATTTTAACTTATTTTTAACTCCTTGCTGAGATTTAATAACTGGAAACAAGAATTGGTACTAACCCCATATGACCATCCTACTATCCATGGACAACAGGGGTTTGATAGCGGAAGTTTCTGTCATGCATTAGAATGATGCAAGTAGTAATTGTGGTTTCACTTGTATTGCATTTGTCACTTGAGACCTGAATCCATGTCAACGGAACGAAGGTTTTCCCCTCACTGATTGTCTTTTGTATGCTTGAATTGAAATGTACTTTTCACCTTACAATAAAAAAGCAAATTCTATTGTTTTAAATAGGCTAATTATTTTTGCTTGCTTTTTTCCTATTACAGTTGGAGTCATTTCAGTTCATTAGCTAAATACTAATTTACACAACCACCTAAATATTTTATAATCTCCCATATAAATACTAGTTTTATATTTTATTTTTTTCAAACAGCCTAGAGCTTCAACACATCCTTAGAAAATTTCATTAGCAGGTCCCATGTTCTTTCTGTAGGACTGTTGTTTGATATTATTTTTTACTATTCTATGTGTAGATAACTAGAATGCAGCATCATGAGTGTTGGGCTTAGTTTATATTTATTTTAGGACATGCAAATAACTTGTTTACTTTTCTTGATGAGTTGGAGGGCGGGGGTTGCCTTTTTCATTAGTCTGTTCAGAACATGGCATGGTTAATTGCTTGGTCTTTTTAAATTAAAAAGAAAAAAATGCCTAAGAGAAGGCCTGACCTGGTCTTGGCCACGTTTTGTCTAGGGCTCTTGTATTGCCAAGAGAATATTATGTAACTACGTTACCAGGGGAAATTATTTGTTATAATTAAGTGTGTTAAAACTGTTCTGCTCTAGACTCCTTGGGCATAATCTCCACTCTGTTATATTTCTAAAGAAAAAAAAAAAGTCACTTAGAGTATTAAGGATATTCATGAGTTTTGCACGTTCATAGTTTGAACATGGCAGCTCTCATGAGGTTACACTGATGTGAGCCAAAGTACTCTTATGTACTGTTCAGAGGAGGTTGTGTGTTCCTCCACTGTTGTCTGCTCCAATTAATGGTTATTTGTGTTGACTGTGTAATAGTACAACTATATAATATGGTACAGTTTTTCTCTATAAAAATACATAGAAATATAAGTATAGGTAACTAGTTTAACGCATAATGCCTGATAGCTGTTTGGGTGAAAGAGGCTTGCATATCAAATTCTAATGGAAAGTTGGTATAAGTTAGTGTTATATTGTATGTTCTAGAGTGAAATTTTCTAGAGGAGAAAAAATGTGCTTGGTGTTCAGTAATATACTCCACCACTCCAAAAATATAACACCTAGAAAGTAGTAAACTAAACTGGAACATGGACACAGTTACTGCTGTTTTAGTGCTTCATATGCTGACTTCTGAGTTGACTTTATGAGCTGTTCTAAAAATATTTTCTCTTGGTGTCAACTTGCTGTTTTTAAGCATTTGCTTAATGTGCCAACTGCCTGCACTGCTGTATTTTTAATTGGAAATTGTCAGGTACCACCTCTTCTCTTGCTTACTCTTTTTTGCCACTGGCATCACAGTTTTCCACTTGCTTGCTTTACTGTGAATATCATCAAGGATTTCTGCCTCATTTAATAACTTCTAGCCAAGATCTGCTGTTCCATCTGTAAGACATTCATTAACATTTTTCAGCATCAGCACCTTCACAACCTCACATCCTTTCATTTTTCCTTTTCATGTAATTGATATCCGAGGTACTGCAAGTTTCCCATTGCTCTGCTTGTAAGATTGGGGAAGGTAGGGACCCCCTCTTGTTTCCCTGCAGTGGTGCTCCAATCTGTTTGGTATTTCAGAGTTAGTAGTATTAGTTTCACTAATATTGCCCTTGATAGTCTGATTTTCCTTCATGTGCTCCTCTCTGAGCATCAGCAGCCATGAGCTGGGAAGGATGTAGAGAGATGCAGTGGGCAGAAAATGGTCATTTATGCCTTGGCAGAGGAATCCCTTAATGCCACAGGAGTACTGTGTCTGCAGGTTCTTTGCTTCTTGAATGTTTTCTGCTCCAGCTCCAAATGGACCTTTTTCATCATTAGGAATAAGTGATGTGGCAGGCTGGTAAATTGTAGGAAAGCTATCTTTTTTCATTAGTTATGCTGAATGGCTTGTGTTGCATAATGATGCTCCACAATGTTATGTACAAGAAACCTGGGCCTGATTTTTTTTCACCTCACCTACTAGTGTTCTCCTGAACAAAGTCCCCCCTGAAGTCTGACTTTTTTGTTTTCCAGTTCCATTCATTATACTACAAACTACAGGTAATGGTAGAGCTACGAATAGAACTCTGGTTCCCAGTCTTGTTCTTTCTTTATTAGATTATGGAAGTCTGTATACCAGCTACACTTTAATAGATGAACAGTGTCTATTACTTGTCTTCTATGAGAACTTTGAGTAAGCAGGCCAGTTCTATGTGTATTATAACCTTCATCCATAGTGAACCTGTTAGCTGAATTTAGCAAAAATCTCTGGCTGACTGCACAACTGACTTAAAACATTATAGTAAAAAACTGTCCTTCGACACTTTTGCTTCCTATTGGCAAGGCAGCTTTTGAATATGTTCCTCCATTTGCAGTAGATTGTGATAGAAATGGCTGCAGCATGGATATAGTCTGGTGAGCTGTGCAAGAGACTTGGAATTAGGAGCTTTTTCATTCTAATTCCAGTTTTGCTGGTGACTTCCTGTGTGGCTTTGAAATCTTGTTTTTGGTTGGTTGTGTGTTCTGTGAAATGGAGATCACATCACCTAATTATCTACTGCTTAAGGCAGAGGTGGGCAAACTATGGCCTGGGGGCCACATCTGGCTCTCCAGACATTTTAATCTGGCCCTCGAGCTCCTGTTGGGAAGAGAGGTCTGGCGCTTGCCCCGCTCCGGCAGTCCAGCCAGGGAGCGGGGTTGGGATCTTGTCCAACTCCGCATGGCTCCTGGAAGTAGCACGTCCCCACTCCGGCTCCTATGTGTAGGGGTAACCAGGGGGCTCCACCCACCCCCAAGCGCTGCCCCCACAGCTCCCATTGGCCGGGAACCACAGCCAAAGGGAGCTGCAGGGACGGTACCTGCGCACAGGGCAGCGCACAGAGCCGCCTGGCTGTGCCTCCGCATAGGAGCTGGAGTGGGGGCATGCCGCTGTTTCTGGGAGCTGCTTGAGGTAAGCGCTGCCCGGAGCCTGCCCCAACCCTGATCCCCCTCTCGCCCTCGGTCCCAGCCCAGAGCACCCTCCTGCACTCCCAATTCCTCATCCTCAGCCCCACCCCAGAGCCTACATCCCCAGCCGGAGCCCTCACACCCTCCTGCACCCTAACCCCATTTTTGTGAGCATTCATGACCCGCCATACAATTATTTCCATACCCAAATGTGGCCCTTGGGTCAAAAAGTTTGCCCATCCCTGGCTTAAGGTGATTGTGGGGGCTAAATAGCCAATGTTTGTACATTGCCTTGAAGACGTAAAAGAACTATAAATATTAACCCAATATTGTTAATAGATTAAAAGAAGGGATCATTAGGTCACAATGTGATCACCTGTATAACAGAGGTCATAGGACTTCCCTGGATTAATTCTTGTTTGAGAACGCCTGCTCTAGTTCAAACTTCATTGTACTGCAACACCCCTTTGACAACAAAAAATACTACACAACCCCAGGAGGGGGGACCAAAGCCTGAGCCCACCTGAGCCCCAGGCCGCAGGGGCCAAAGCTGAAGCCCAAACCTGTAACCTGAGCCTCCCCACCCAGAGCTGAGGCCATTGGGCTTTGGCTTTGGCCCTGGGCAGTGGGGCTCGGGCTTTGGTTCCAGGCCCCAGAAAGTCTAACGCCAGCCCTGGTGACCCCATTAAAATGGGGTCGCAATCCATTTTGGGGTCCAGACCCATAGTTTGAGAACCCCAGAAGGCCTATATTTTAGAAAAACATCCAATCTTGATCTAAAAATTGCCAGTGGTGGAGAATCTACCTCAACCTTTGGTAAATTGTTCCAGTGGTTAATTTCCCTCACTTGTTAAAAATGTACACCTTATTTCCAGTCTGAATTTGTGTCGCTTCAGCTTCTAGTAGTTGGATCTGTTTATACCTTTGTTTTCTAGATAAAAGAGCCCTCTATCAGATTTTTTGTTTGTTCCCCATGTAGGTACTTGTAAACTCCTTAACTTTCCCTTTGTTAAGCTAAATAGGTAGACTTAAGGAGCACAATCACTATGACCTGTTTTCCAATATTTTAATTATTCTTGGGGGTTGTGTCCTGCACCCTTTCCAATTCATCAGCATCTTTCTTGAACTGTGGATACTAGAACTGGCCACAGTATTCATAGAGTATTTATTATTTGGGTTGGAAGGGACCTCAGGAGGTCATCTAGTCCAACCCCCTGCTGAGGACCAATCCCCAACTAAATCCCCAAATGGTCCCCTCAAAGATTGAACTCACAACCCTGGGTTTAGCAGGCCAATGCTCGAACCACTGAGCTATCCCTCCCCCCTAAAAAATTGAGTCCAGCCCCCTGCCTTCACTAGCAGGACCAAGTTCTGATTTTTGCCCCAGATTCCCAAGTGGCCCCCTCAAGGATTGAACTCATAACCATGGATTTAGCAGGCTCAAACCACTGAGCTATCCCTACCCCCCAGTATTCCAGTTGTATAGAGGTAATATAACTCCTTACTCCTACTTGATAGTCTCCCATTTATACATTAATGGGTTGCATTAGCCCTTATGGCCACAGTGGGAGCTCATGTTTAGCCAATTATCCACCATGACCCCCCAAGTCCTTTACAGAGTTACTGCTTCCCTGTAAGTATGGCCTACATTCTTTGATCCTAGATATGACTTTATGCATATTGTTTGCTTGTGCCCATCTTACCAGGAGATCTAGATCACTCTGTTAGTGACCTGTCCTCTTCCTTAGTTACCTCTACCCCAATCTTTGTGTCATCTGCAAATTATTACTGAAGAAACTGCTAATGTAGTAAAAGGAACTCTGAATTCTTGATAATCTTTATAGGTAGTATTTATAATTTAATAGTTTATTTTACAGCACCCAGGAGTGTGGGCAGCATCTTGCAACACACACAAAAAGGCATGGTGCTGGCCCCAAGTTTCTTAAACTGATATTTTACATAAAGGTTGTAGCGAGACAATTAGGGAGCAGTTCGGAATGGGGGCAGGGAGAGAGGGGGTTATCAACAATAGGATTGACCCTACTAATACAAGACAATAACTTGGAGTAAAGTTACTCTTTTGTTTTTTTGTTTTTTTTTAAATAAAACGAATTCTTGTAGGTTTCAGGCTAATTGTGGGTCTTGAGGGATTTTAATAAGAGGATCTTATGGACCAATTTAGGAGAGGCTTGCTGTGCCTACAATGCTGAATGGAAAAAGGCATGGAGATATTTTTTAGGGAGCCTAGATACAAAGTTTGTTTGCTTCCCCATCTGTCTTGGTGCTTACGGTTTTTATCACCAGAACACCTCACAACATTAGTGCATTTTTATTTTCATAATATTATCTTCATTTTACAGATGGTAAACTTAGGCACAGAGTAGTACAAGGTGCATAAGAAGAGAAGAATCTAGGAATTGAGCTCAGGTCTCATGAGCCCCTGACCAGTGGTCTATCCACTAGAAAAGAAGTGGTTTCAGACCCTCATCTCACAGCTTGATTACTTTGTTTTTAGCTGTGTGGACAAAACAAACTAAACAGACCATAGCAGTGTTGTGGAGGAAGAAGTGACAGGATCTAGACATGATCCATATGTGAGGAAGAAGGAGGGAATGAAGAGAACTTCCATAATAGGGAAGGTGGTGGTTTGTTAAACAGTGCCAGAGTTGAGTGATGAGGATTCCAGAGGAAAGATAAGAAATTTGAAGCTAAATTATCATAGTTTCTTATTAGCTACTTATTGTGTGGATGGTAAGGAGACCCAAGTTGAAATGATGGGCAAATCTTTTCCACTGATTCTTCGTCATCCAACTGATGCATTCAATATGAGGCACAATTCCTCTCCCATTTGAAGAAGGAAGTGCAGAGGGTAAAGTAATCTTTAACTTGTATTTCCATAATTAAATTCAGCACAATAAAACCATGCAACTTGGAAAAAAAGTCTACATTCGAAATGTGCTAAAACCACCCCATGGGTGCTTAATTGCACTTAAGCGCACACAAGTTTAATTGAAAGAAACAACAAAGTGGTTGCCCTTTAGCCACACAGCAGTCTGTTCCAGGTTGTTTCACTAACTAATATATTGTGCAGTACATATATCAGTTTCACTATTTATCAAGTATACGTCATTATCTAAAACATAGAAAGGACCCATAAAACTCAGCAACTAACTGTGCAAACAAAAACTAAATGGTTGTCAGTTTTTAACATATAGCTATATGTACAGCATATAACTAATCACTTTCAATTAGCAAATTCTTACTACTTTTATAAGTAGCCAGGCTTCAGTGATATGATTTGCTTGGCCAGGTCACTGATCATGTAACGTATGTCAGTTCAGCTTTGCATGAATGCATTGCTTCCCTGGGGAAAATGGGCATGGTATGTCTTATGGTAACTCAGTGAAAATTTAAAGCATAAATAGCAGTAGGTTGCAGTTTAAAGGATGATATGAAGAGATTCTTGTAAATGATCATACACATATGTCGTGTTTGTTGTAGTGTACGTTCAGTAGTTAAAATATGTGCATGGAAATCATGCAAAGTGAAATACACACAGACAATCAAATACTAAGAATTCAAAAATATACATAAGGAAATAAACTGTCAATCATTCAGGGAAGAGATTTTTAAAAAACAATGATCTGAATTTTGTTAACTGAAAATGGCTTTAATTAAGATTATTTGATTTAGTGATTTTGTAATAATGCTAACTTTCAAGATCTTTTTTTAACAGATGTAAACATATTACAGAATAACTTATTTTAGTTGCACGTGCCTTATTACAAACATATAGAAGTGTTTGTTTTTTTCCTGTCTGTTGCTTGCAATAGAGAATTGCAAGGCCCTGATAATGATCTTACATCATGATAAAAGGTTACATAAATGTATCTTGGCATTTTACAAACTCCATTTAAGTAACTGCCTAGCATGAAGTGACTAGCATCGTCAAACCAACTAATGTTAGCACATCATAGGATTTGTGTGGGTGGGTAAGGTTATTCATATATTCATTTTAGTGGTGGAACACCAAGAGAAATCTCTAAATGGAAATTCCAAGGTGGGTTTTAGTTATACCATGTCTAACTTGGAATTTGGCCTGTAGGATTGCCAACTGTCTAATCACACAAACCCAAACGCTCTTGCCCCGCCTTGGAACCGCAGCCAATGGGAGTTGTGGGGGCGGCGCTTGCAGGAGCGGTGCAGGACCAGGGTAGGCAGGGAGCCTTCCTTAGCCCCGCTGCGCCGCCGCCCGAGGTTGGGAGATGGGAGCAGCCACCCAAGCTTCTCGCCTCCCCCCCCCCCCTCCCAGCCTGGAGCCGGGGAGAAGGGGCAGCCATCCAGACTTCTCGCCTCCCTGAGCTGTGAGACTCCAGGCAGCAGCCTGTCTGAGAATGGGGAGCTGTTGGCAGCCAGTCTTGAAATTGATAAGACGGCAGCCAATGTAAGTAACTACACCAACATAAGCGCTGTGCCTCTCATGGAGGTGTAGTTACTTTGTCGGTGTAGTAGGGCACTTACATCAGTGGGACAAGGCTGCAGTGTGTACACTGATAATTAGCTTAATGTAAGCTACCTTATGTTGGCCTAACTTTAGTGTAGACCAGGCCGTAGTCCTGAAACTGCCTCTGCATAGGCACAGGAGTAGAGTTGCCAGGTGCCCAGTTTTTAATCGGAATGCCCGGTCGAAAAGGACCCTGGCGACTCCAGTCAGCACCGCTGACCGGGCCGTTAAAAGTCCAGTCAGCAGTGCAGTGGGGCTCCATGCGGCTCCCGGAAGCAACAGCATATCCCCCCTCCGGCTCCTATCCGTAGGTGCAGCCAGGGGGCTCTGCACGCTGCCCCAGCCCCAAGCACTGCCTCTGCAGCTCCCATTGGCCAGGAACCGTGGCCAATGGGAACTGCGAGGGCAGCACCTGCAGACGGGGCAGCACGCAGAGCCACCTGGCTGCGCCTCTGTGTAGGAGTCAGAGCAG